>NC_077229.1:141166871-141425211 GCF_027887165.1 Monodelphis domestica | reverse complement strand
TACTCTATTCATTGTACCACCTAGCTATGTAAACGTACTTGAATATATAAAAGTGTATGTATGTGGGAAGACTTAAATGAACTGAGACATGATGAAGTAAGCAGAATCAAGAGAAAAAATATCCACAATGACTACAATAAAGGAAATGAAAGCAATGATAAAAAGCAGATTAACTCAAATAAATGGCAGTGACCAATATTGATCCAGAATGAATGATGAAATATTTTTTTTCCTTTTAGTTGAGAGGTGGGGGACTATGGGTATGAAATGCCACAATCAGGGTCAGACACGGTTATCCATGCTTATTATGGCTAAATGCTTTTCTTTGTTGGGAGAGTTCAATGAGAGGTGTTATATTAAGTAGTCACTATGGTGCATGAAAAACAAAAGACATCAATAAAGCTTAAACTATAAATAATAATCATGGTAGTCATTCAGATTATTTAGTAACTTCCCTCCTTGTCCCTATTCAAGGGTGCCCAGACATGCACCCCAGCCTATTTATCCATGTCCCTTTTCCCTTTTCCCCTGCTCTTTGGTTAATGACTCTCCATCCCCACTTTTGCCAGAAAGAAATTAAATCCATGCTTCATTCTGACCCTTAAACCTTCTTCTTGGTGGGTGAAGCTGCCAGTGCAGAAACTTCAATTTACCTTAAGGATTCCTTAGTCTTTTCATGCTGGCTATAGTTAAATGTCCTTAATTTTTTTTTCTGGTTTGATGATGTAATTCTTGAGAATAGGGACTGACTTCTTTTTCTATTTGTATCCCCAGGGTTTAGCTAAGTCAAAAATGATACTAAGACAAAAATGAAACAATCCCTATCTGCATAGAGCTTACATTATCATCATTGATAGAACATTTAGATACACTGATATAACCAAAGAAGGTAATCTTGCAGGGGAAAGACACTAGCAGCTAGTAGAAAGTGAGGAATAGGAAAGGCCTAATGCAAAAGGCAAAGCTGGAGTTGACTCTTGAGGGAAAGCAGTTCTTCTTGGGCTCATTCATTTGGCCAGGCATGAATACTAACTACCTCTACATCATTACCAAGTCTATGTTCGATTATTTGGCCTTTCATCTTGGCTGTAAGGCCATGGTGAGGCATTTTAATAAATTCCACAAATATATTATCCTTCTTTCAACTACCATCTGTCTCTTGAACTAACCTAACTTGCAAGATTAACTCTATTTTTTACTTAGGGAATGATGTAACTAATATTCTCCTATAGTTTGTGATGGCAAATGGCCTACATGTTTTCCAGTCATGGTTCTTCTGACAGGGTGAAATAGACACATCATAGCTCACCATTATCTTCATCTTTAGTGTTGACCAATATTTATTGAGCGTCTAATATGTGATAGAAACCTGGTTCATTAAGGGCTATCTTTCCCCTCAAGTAGTTTATTACATGGTTAAGTTTATAGAACATATTCATAAGGGGACTGGTAATAGCATGAGGCAATAATTCAATTCAATAAACATTTATTGATTATGTGCTATATGCTAGACACTGTGCTAAGCATTGGGGATACAAAAGGGGGCAAAAGACAGTCCCTGCCCTCGAGGAACTTTAATAGACTGGGGGAGGCAACATGCAAAGAAATAAATATTTGTCTAACCAATGAGTGCAACAAGCACTGCCTGAAGACTGGGATGGTTGAAGAGGCACAGAAGAGGTAAGACTAGGAATAGGCCCTCGAAAGAAGGAACAGAGAAGATTGAGCAAATTTATAGACATGTGACTATATTTTGCATATTTCTGGAACTAGTTAATTGAGACCCAGGAGTACATTCTGCAGTGAGGAGGTAATGTTGGAGAGATACATGAGGGTGGAATTTTAAGAAATCCTTGACTTTTCTACAAGGAGTTTTGACATCTTAAAGACAATGGGAAGCTCTAAAGAGACAAGGAACATGTTTTGGAAAGCTTAATCTGGCACTGATGAGTAGGAAGGATTGGAAAGGGGGACAGACTAGAAACAATGAGACAGAGAATTTAGAGTTGGAGAGGTCTTTAGAGATCATAAAGTCCAATCCTTATCTTTTAATGAGAAAACTAAGACCCAGTCAGTCTAAGTGACTTACCCAAGGTCCCACTAGTAAGTCACATTAATACTAATTTGCATAGTCAGTATCACTGCTAGGCAAACCTGGTTATATTGATTGAAAATCTAGCACTCTTCCCACAAAGAGCATCACTGTCCAATGAGAGGACCACTGTCATTGTCCAAGTAAGAGGATATGAATGTCCAGATTAGTGTGATACAAGTAGGGATGGAAAGGAAGGGATTGTTTATCGAGATATTGTGAAGGAAGAGTTAGCAGACTTTGGAGTGGCTGGCTGTGGGAAGAGCAGAGAGGGATGAGCCCAACATGTTTTGAGGTCCAAGTAGGTGACTGGAATGATGACAATGCAGTATTAATATTATTATTATCTCAATTTATTATTAGGCTTAAGGCTGGCTCAAGACATGAGTTATATTATAAGGCTCTTTATACTACACAGAATGTAAGTTCTTTAGAGCTGGAAGAGCCTTAACAGACAATTATTCTAATGTCACCATTTTATAGCCAAGAAAGCCAAATCCAATGTTTATGAACATTCCTTGGGGAGAAAAATTCTAGGTTCAATCATATATTGAGATTTCTTACTGACTTGCTAAATGATAAGTTACCTCAATGAGATCTTTTTATTTCTAGATATGACTTTTCCTTCATTCAATTAGCCTATCTTTTTCAAATCCCCACCTGTTCCTAAGAAATTATGCCCCACAAGACCTAAATTTATGTCCATAATATCCACATTATATCCAAAAGAAATAATAATATTAGGAAGGCCATAAGATCAGAGATTTAGTGCTAGAAGGGTGATCTACTACAGCTTATCCATTTTAGAAAGAAGGAAACGGAGGCTCAGAGAGATTAAGCGATTTGTTCAGGGCCACACAAGTAAGTGTCTGAGGCAGGATTTGATCTCAGGTCTTCTTGACTTGAAGTCACTGTACCTACTGCTTTACCTCACTGCAACGTCTATGAATAATAATGGACATTGCAAATAAGATCTCCGTCAAAGTAGTACCAGTTTATTATTATTAATATTATTATCTCAATTTATTATTAGCTTAAGGTTGGCTCAAGACATGAGTTATATTATAAGGCTCTCTATAATACATAGAATGTAAGTTCTTTAGAGCTGGAAGAGCCTTAACAGACAATTATTCTAATGCCACCATTTTATAGCCAAGAAAGCCAAGTCCAGTCTCCTTGCCTTTGTGTTTGAAAGTGACATAGTGCCTATCCGAGTACAATATTGATCTGTGGGAAAAGGTTGATTGCATGAGGCTTAAAAAAGCAAGAAATGTCATGTCTGAAAGAAAATGCCTCTTTGGTGTTCTAAGATGCTCAATTAAAAGTGAAGGTTTCTTCTCTAGAACAAGATTAAAACTACCTAGCATGAGACTTAAGAGACGCAGATGTCCAGTTTTAGAAGAAAATGGGGGAGGTCAGCATGAAAATTAATAGGAAAGAATGTATTTAATAAATGTGTGAACTTATTAAGCGCTTCCTGCCATCGAAGCTTTGGGCTAGCAATGCGGAATGTACAGACAAATCCTACGCAGAACCTGATCTTAAAGAAGTTACAGTAGACTGGGGGGAGTTACACAAATGAGAGACTAGGGATTACTGTACGTATATGGGGTTTCTTCTAAGTGTGAGTTTCATGGTGTGGATTTCAGACTGTGTAATATGCAGAGAGATGTCAAGAGTGTAGGTGCCAGAACTGGAGAAATTTTGGGGGAGGTCAGGACCTTGTCTAGTGGTATTCCTCAATTCTTATCCTCTAGACAGGTGTCAAGTCTCGCTACATGCAGCTGCCAGACCAGCTCCTTGTATTTTATCCTGAATCCCACCTCCTAACCCATCCAGTTGGGGCTTTCTGCCAGCTGTATTCTATCATCGTTGCTGCATTTCATCTTTGCTATATCAATGCCAGACACCATTATTCAGACTTCCAAAGGCTTCCACTCCCATAGATATCAATGGCGTGGAACAAGTTAATTGATAGTGAGGCTGCTCCCTGAATTTGTCAGCATCACAACACGATTAGAGAGCTTAAAATGACATTCAACAGTGCATAGACACAGAGAAGTTGGATGGGGCTGTACCCCTTTCATCAGCCAAGAATAAGGCATTAATCAAAGTCATCAGAAAGTGCAACAGATAGATGGCTCTGAAGGCCGAATAATCTGTGAATGTATTTCTTCCTTTATTTATAACATATTCTTCATCTCTGCAAATAGCTCAGAAGTGGAAAAGTCCTGGGATGGAGCTTTATTGCAGCTGGAAGAAAAAATAGATTTTTTACCTTTTGGCAAATAAGATATTTTGCAGCATTCTCAGAGATTTGCAGGGACAGACACAGGAAATCATGTTGGCTTTATCCCCAACCTCATAGGAGAACTTAATGAAATCCTTTTATTTGGGGTGTGTCTGTGATGCTGGGTAAGACCTAGTAAGACCTTTGGATTGTTTTTTACCTTTGCCATAGATTAAGTATAATCTATGGCAGTTAGGTGAGCAGCCCTGGAGCCAGGGAGTTCAGATCTGCTCAGACATCAGCGGTGTGATCTTGGGAAAGTCACTTAATTCTGTTTGACTTAGTTTCCTCATGTGTAAAATGAGTTGGAGAATAAAATAGTAAACCACTTCAATATCTTGGAAAGGATATTTCCAACAGGGTCACAAAGAGTTGGAAATGACTATAAAAATAATTGAAAAACAAAAACTTTTTTATATTTGAGTGACTCATGGTAAAAGCTAATGATAGCTGGCAATTATCTAGCATTTTAAAGTTTAAAAATGTTTTACAGTTATTATCTCATTTGATACTTGGAGGAAAGTGCTCCATTTTACAGATAAGAAAATAGAATGCCCAGAAAGCCCAATGTGATAAGATACAGTTAATGCCTGAAGCCAAATTTGAACTTGGAGGATCTTTGGAGATGACCTGGTTTAAGTACCTTATTTTAAATTTGATGAAAATAATATCTGGTGAGATTCATAGAACTAGGACTGGAAGGGTCCTTAGAGTCTCTAGTCTAGTTGAATTCCCTCACTTTTCAGATTATGATACAGAAGAGATTCAGAAAGATGAAAATAGTTTACATAGGTAGCAAATAACAGTATTCTTGTTCAGCTGTTTTTCAGTCATGTTCCCATATGGAGTTTTCTTCCTTCCCTTCTTCTTCCTCCTCTTCCTCCTTCTCCTCTTCCTCTTCCTTTTCTTCCTCCTCTTCCTCCTCATTATCTTCTTCTACTTTCCATCTTAGAATCAATACTTAGTTTTGGGTCCAAGACAGAAGAACAGAAAGAGTTAGATAATTGGAGTTAAGTGACTTGCCCGAAGTCACACAACTAGGAAATTTTTGAGGTCAGATTTGAACTCAGGACCTCTTGTCTCTAGGCCAGGCTCTCTATCCACTGAATCACTTAGCTGCCTTAAAGATGAGTCTTCTTGATTTCAACCCCAGTATTCTATTCACTGTGCCCCCTAACTGTCCCAGCAAGTAGCAGTCCTGGGATGTAAACCAAAGTCTCTCTTCAAGACTAATGACCCCTCCAGATATCATATGCCTAATTAGTGACAGAGTTCAGCTTCCAGACTTTTAGTTCAGGATTCCTCACATGCCATGATATTCTCTTTTCATCTGCACATCAAAGTATCTCTCTTTAATTTGGATGCAACTGGAACAATTTGCTATTACCTCTAGCCCTGACCAGTCTATATACCCAGAATATCAATTTCAGTGTTTGGTGGCACGTTTTAGAAAAGACATTTATATCCAGAGGAAGATAACCAGAATGGTTTGGACTGGAGACTATGTCACGCTGGGAGGCATGCATTGGAGGCAACTAGGAATGCTTAATTTGAATAAAAGAGGATTTAGGGACACATAGCAACTATCATCAAGTTCACATGGAAGAGGGATTAGACTTCTTGGTCCTAGAGGAAAGAACCAGGGATACTAATTTCAAGTTACAGATTAAGGCATTCTTAAGCTTGATATAAAGGAAAATTTCATAATAGAATCACCCAAACAGTTGCCTTGGAAGTCTTGGAATGGGCTGTCTTAAAAGGAAATAGTCTACCCTTTACTATACTCTTCAAGGAAGGCTGAATGACCACTTGCTGGGAGTTTTGTAAAGAAAATTCCTGCCTAGGTACAGGTTGGAGCTGAGTGGCTCTAAAGTCCCACAGTTGTATGATTGGTAGAAGGCTGACTTGTAGAATCTTAGTTGCTCTTTAATGGGAGTGATGTTTTTGTATTACATCTATCATGCTGAATTAATGAAATTTTCTAATTGATTGAATCTATGTGATGCCAACACAACTAATTATCCAGATGCTTGGTTCTCTCCAGGCAAAGCATAGAACTGATGGGTAAAAGCATTCACTTTGCCATTAAATCTTCAGTGTTTGTAGACACAGATATTGAAGAGGTTTTTCCAGTTCTAGAGACTGATGACTTGCTTAAGCTGAACTTTATGAGCTTAGTCATGCTGATGGAGTTAATGCTAATTGGACCTCATTCAAAGAATTGATCCATGACTCAAACTGACTCCATTCTGAGGAAACAAGTGTTATTATAAGAGAATATAGTAACAGAGTAGGTAGTATAGTAAGTATTAAGGTAGGTTAAGGAGGTATGGTAATTAAAGGCAGAGAGTGAGGGAGAGAGAGTAAAGAGATAATAGTGTTGAGCAAAAGGTAAAAGGTGGTTAGGGGTTTTCAGGACTGCTTTTTATTACTAAGGAAGGGGTCTATTGTTTGGGAAGTTGTTGCCCCATGTCTCCAGGGGACTGATGTCACTGTGCCCATAATCCACCATGATCTGATTGGCTCTATACATATCTCTCTCTTGCCCACTGGATGGGGAGGGCAGGGAGCAAATCCCAGTGTCCTTGGGATGCTAATGATATGTTAAATACTCTGGGGCAATTTTAGGTCACTTTGCCTTATTCTGAGCAGACTCTAAAGAAGGTAATGAGTGTGAAAATTGAACATTGTTTGAACCTGATCCTGGGAAACTGAACCACATGTACTTGCTGTCCAGAGACCCCAACCAATGACCTAGATTGTATCTAAAGACTGATGTGAAGAGTATTATCTTAATTGTGAATCTAAGTAACTTATAAGTCTTATATGGAAGGCAACCTCATCTAATCAACTAGTTATTGTTTCTATGTTCTTTTGAATGTGTACAGCTCCTTGGCAGGGTTTGTGCTCCTTGGCAGGGTTTGTGGGACATTTCAACCTACAAAATGCTAAATGCAACATAATTAAATTAATAACCATTATTAGATAGGCAACACAGCGGAATGAGTGGCAGGGATGAAGTTAGGAAGACTTATCTTCTGATTTCAAATCTAGCCTCAGTCACTTACTAGCTGTGTGACTTAAAGCAAGTCACTTTACCCTCTTAGCCTCAGTTTCTTCATCTGTCAAATGAGCTGGAGAACGAATGGTAAACCATTCAGTATCTTTGTTACTCCAAAGGAAAACTCCAAATGGAACTAATTTACTTATTTAGTGCCATGCCCATCAAACTACCAAGAACATTTTACTGAATAGAAAAAACTATAACAAGTTCATTTGGAAGAACAAAAGATCAAGGATATCAAGGAAACTAATGAAAAAAAAATTGTAAAGGGAAGGTGGCCTAGCTGTACCAGATCTTAAACTATACTATAAAGCAGTGGTCATCAAAACAATATGGTACTGGCTAAGAGACAGAAGGGAGAATCAGTGGAATAGACTTGGGGTAAGTGACCTCAGCAAGACAATCCACAATAAACCCAAAGATCCCAGTTTTTGTGATAAAAATCCACTATTTGACAAAACTGCTGGGAAGATTGGAAAACAGTATGGGAGAGATTAGGTTTAAAATCAACATCTAACACCCTACACCAAGATAAACTCAGAATGGTGAATGACTTGAATATAAAGAAGGAAACTATAAGTAAATTAGGTGAACACAGGATAGTATACTTGTCAGATCTTTGGGAAAGGAAAGATTTTAAGACCAAGCAAGAATTAGAAAAATTACAAAATGTAAAATAAATAATTTGATTACATTAAATTAAAAAGTTTTTATACAAACAAAACCAATGCAACCAAAATTAGAAGGGAAGCAACAAATTGGGGAAAATATTCATAACAAAAACCTCTGACAAAGGTCTAATTACTCAAATTTATAAGGAGCTAAATCAATTGTACAAAAAAAATCAAGCCATTCCCCAATTGATAAATGGGCAAGGGACATGAATAGGCAATTTTCAGTTAAAGAAATCAAAACGATCAATAAGCACATGAAAAAGTGTCTAAATCTCTTATAATCAGAAAAATACAAATCAAACAATTCTGAGATACCACCTCACACCTAGCATATTGACTAAAATGACAGCAAAGGAAAGTAATGAATGTTGGAGGGGATGTGCAAAATTGGGATATTAATACATTGATGGTGGAGTTGTGAATTGCTCCAACCATTCTGAATGACAATTTGGAACTATGCTTAAAGGGCACTAAAACATTGCCTGCCCTTTGATCCAGCCATAGCATTGCTGAGTTTGTACCACAAAGAGATAATAAGGGAAAAATACTTGTACAAAAATATTTACAGTCATGGTATTCGTGGTGAGAAAAAAAATTGGCAAATGAGGGGATGCCCCTTGATTGGGAAATGGCTGAACAAATTGTGGTATCTGTGGTGATGGAATATTATTGTGTTCAAAGGTATAATAAATTGGAGGAATTCCATGTGAACTGGAACAGCCTCTAGGAATTGATGCAGAGTGAAAGGAGCCGAACCAGGAGAACCTTGTACACAGAGACAGATACACTGTGGTATAATCAAATGTAATAGACTTTTCTACTAGCAGCAGTGCGATGATCCAGGACAATTCTGTGGACTTATGAGAAAGAACACTCTCTACGTACAGAGAAAGAACTGTAGGTATAGAAACACAGAAGAAAAACAACTGCTTGATCACATGGGTTGATGCAGATATGGTTGGGGATGTAGATTCTAAATGATCATCCTAGTGCAAGTATCAATAATATGGAAATAGGTCTTGATCAATGACACATGTAAATCCCAGAGGAATTGTGTGTCAGCTATGGGAGAGGTGATGGGGGAGGGCAGGAAAGAACATGAATCTTGTAACCATGGAAAAATATTCTAAATTAATTAAATAAAGTTTTCCAAAACTTAAAAAAAAATGGCTCAACATAGATAAAAAAAGAAAGAAAAGAAAACTCCAAATGGGATCATGAACGGTTAGACAAGACTGAAAGAAGACTGAACAGCAATATGTACAAATCAGTGAATCACTTAAAAAAGACCAAGCATTACCAGGCACTGAGATAAATGCTATGGGTAGAAATAGAGGTAAAAGCATAATCTCTGCCCTTAAAGAACTCACATTCTAACAGTGAGACAATGTGTAGAGAATTAGGGATACAAAAACAAAAATGAGGATCTGTTGCATGATGCTGTGATGTAGCCTAGAAGAAGAAATGCAAGGTCTTTAAGAAGTAATTATTAACAGGAGGTAGTGAAGCTGACCTGGGGTTGCAACCCTTCTTCACCCAATTTTCACATCCCATCACTCACTTTTATGTAACTGTAATATCAGCCAATTAGTCTAGGCAGCGAGGTGGCATTGAGTGATAGAATGCTGCATTTGGAACTAGAATGACTGGAGTTCAAAATCTTGCTCAGACATTTACCAGTTATGTGATTTTGGAGAATTCATTTGACCTCCATTTTCCTGAGTTTGCTAATATATAAAATGGGTATTATAATAGCACTTCTTGGGGAGGGGCATCATGAAGACCAAATGCAATCCTATATATAAAGTGCTTCTCAAATCTTAAATGCCAGTGGTTTTGCTAGCTATTTATTTTTCCAATATGGGATTCCTCCTTTGTGCATTTGTATGACTTCATGCCTATTCCTGGAATGTTCTTCACTCTCATATTCTCCTCGTAGAAGTCCTGCCCTTTTTTCATAGCTGAACTCAGCCATGGAAAGTCCCTTCAATGAGATCTACACCCTGTCAACCAGATGATATTTATCTTTCCCTCTTCAAATTATTTTGGTTTCGCTTTTCTATATATGGTGACATTTTGACCCAGTAGGATGCGTGGCTTCTCCAAGGCAAACATTTTTTTATTGTTGTTCTTTGTATCTGCAGTGCCCAGCTCAGCGTCTGACTGTGATAATTCATAAATATTTGTGAGACTGAATTGTCCCTCAGCCTTACTGTCAGGATCTAGCAAGTGTGCTGAATTGCAAGGCTGAAGTAGGCTGAGTTCTCGGGCCTTGGCTGATTATGCCATGGCAAGTCAGGTGTTGGATCTTGTCAGAGCAGAAAGTATATAAAAAGGTTTCCAGTTTGAGGCAGAAGTTCTCGATTCTCTGATCTCTGGTGAATCAGGCTTGTTTCTGACGCATTGATTACTTAACTGGCTTTGATCCTGCTTTTTCTGTCTTGACGCCTGGTTCTGGTTGCTTGCTGAGTCCTGATAAGTATATCGTCCTCAATTCTCCCTCAATCAGGACACATTTGTCTTTCCTTTGATCTTCTATTCCATTTACTTCCCACTTCTATGTCTTTCCTAGACTTGAATCAAATTTTTGATATGTTGTTATGATTCTCCTTGTGACTAGAGAGAAGGGCACAAATAAAACAAAAAATATGAAGATAGAAATAGGCATGGTTGGGTAACTGATTGGCTATGTTAAGATTAAAATTCTCTGTGGACTGTATCTTAATTTATAATTGTTTATTAAATAATAATAAAAAAAGCAAGCCAGAGGAAGAAAAGGTCTCTAACCCCATGTGGTTGGCCATTCCATTAACAAACCTCCTCCAAGAGTATGAATTGGACCTATGCATACTTTATTCCTCTGGATTCTCCAGAAAAGAGCCCTTTCCTTCCTCTTATGAATCAAATTTATGCTCTTAGTGATATCCCTTTCCAAAATGTGTCAGATCAGAGAGCTTCAATCTCACTTTGGGTAAGGAGACTGGACACCAGGGAGTCATGAGGGATGAGAGACAAGGATCTTTCAGATGCCAGGAATCAAGAGATTTGGCTTCAGACAACATAGGTGGCTCCTCTCATCCCCCACTATCTTAATTCATTCAAATGATAGAGGCAACCTGTACTTAATTTAGTCAGAAGGTGACTTCAAATTTAATATCAGAACTCATTCTTTTAAAAAATCTGAAGTTAATCTTAGGGTACCCCAAAGAGAAGGGTTCAGGCTAGTGTTCATTTTTTCATAGCTAAGTGCGGCGAGGATTGAGGTAAACATTTTTGCATGCACCTCATTACTTGTACATTTAACAACATAAGGAATAGAAATATCCCACTTACATTATAAACTTTATGGAAAATATTCATTCAAAAGGATGAGATGAATTCAAAATTATATTGATCCTGGAGGTAATAGGAAGGAAGAGATGAATGCCAAACCCACATTTGCCTAAAAAACTATTCTATGACAAGTAAGGTAAGTCAGAAGAAATGAAAAACACAGCAGGATATAAAACAAATCCATATAATCCACCAGCATTTTTATATATCACTGACAAAGTCCTACAAGAAGAGATAGAGACACTCCATTTAAAATAACCACAGATAAGAATAAAATATTTGTGAATATACCTGCCAAAACAAACCCAGGAACTACACGAACATAATTATAAAACACTTTTTACATGAATCAGGTCATATCTAAATAATTGGACAATTATTAATTGTTCATGGCTGGGCAAAGTTAACATAATTAAAATGACAATCCTACCTAAACTAATCTACCTATTCAGTGTCATCCCAATGAAATTATCAAAAATTATTTTAATGAGTTGGAAACAATAATAACAAAATTCTTTTGGAAGAATAAAAGATCAAGAATGTCAAAGGAATTAATGAAAAAAATATAAAGGAAGAAGGTTTAGCAATATCAGATTTCAAAATGTATTACAAAGCAGTGATTGTCCAAATTGCCTGCTACTGGTTAAGAAATAGAAAGGTAGATCAGTGGAACAGAACAGATAGACAACAAATAGCAGCAATAGATTATAGTAATTTAATATTTGACAAAATCATCGATCCAGATCTGCCTTTGAGTCAGACTGTTAGAGCTTGGTCCTCTTTGGCCCACAAGTTTTTGGATCCTCATCTTGCTTCTCTGTGTAATTTGTATCAGGGAATTAAGTGTTATGGTAGGTGAGAGCACTGGACCCAGTCAGGAAGACATGAGTTCAAATCCAGCCACAGAGACTTACTGCCTGTGAGTTACAAGGCATGTCACTTAATCTCTATAAGTGTCACTTTGCTCATCTGTACATTTCAGGGTTCATCACCACAACACTACAAGGTTGTTGTGAAGATCAAGCAAGATAACCTAAGTGCAAACATTAAATTTCTATGGAACTACTCATAGTTGTTGCTATTAGCATCATTGAAATTATTCTGGCTTCTGGGCTACTAGATTTCAGGTCACTGGGTTCCTGACTAATCACTGTGTTTTATTGTGGTTTAATCATGGCCAACTTTTGTGATCTCATTTGGGGTTTTCTTGGGCAAGATGCTGGAGTGGTTCTCAATTCCTTTCTCCAGATCATTTTATGAATGAGAAAGGAAACTGAGGTAAAGAGTCTTAAATGACTTGCCCAGGACCACACAGTCAGTAAGTGTCTGAACAGAGATTTGCACTCAGGAAAATGGGTCCTCCTGACTCCAGTCCTCTATCTAATTGTGCCATCTTGCTGCCCAATTGGTGCATACATACATGGCAATAGATCCTTTGTAGCACTTGTAAAAGCTATCGATTTATTTTAATAAGTTGCTTAACTCAATAAAGTTTGTAGAGGACTTTTGGGACTTGATAGAGACTGTCTGTCTATATTTATAGGCAATAGTGAAGAGGCTGGAACCATATGGAAGCTGGAACAGATTGTAATAAAGGAGGGAACCAGGGATAATAACCTGGATGCCAACTGTGCTGGGATGACTTGTCTGTTCTGGGGGCAATGCACTCTGGGAAGTGAGTAGCTTTCTCCTAATGACAAACACCAGAGTCTGCTCCCTTAAGCCTGGGGAAGGTTTGGGGTTCTAGTTTATATAAATCATTGGGCATTTGCATGAATATAATCTCAGATGGAGGTAAAGGTAATTACAGGAGACACTCAACTGGGAAGGAAGGTGGGGTCAGCCAGGGAACAGTCACAGACTACCTGTCAGAAAGCCTGAGATCGTGCCAGATCCAGACATTAGTGGGGATGGGAGGCTGTCAAGTGTTGAGTAAAAGAGCTAATAACTATGGTCAAGGTCCAAAAAGGAAAAGGAAAGATATGACATGCAAGCATAAACGTGATTAGGATGAATATTTCTTCAGTCTTGGAATGTTTCCTAATGACTTCTTTTCCCCCCTTATTACTCCTAAATTTTAAGATTATTTATGGGAAATGGGATTAACTCCTGCCCAGTCCCCCTGGGATTTTGTTCTTACTGTTTGGGTCTAGCTATTTACAAATCATTTGTCCTTCAAATTCTAATAAAAACAGAACCAAAAGTTTAATTGGTTAAAGCATAATCATATTAACAGCAGAAACACAGAATAGCAAAGCTTAGAGCAAATTTAAATCCTTACTCCCCACAGTGAAGCCTGTTATCTCTGTGTATTCTTCCAGGGCTCTCACACTATAGGGAAGGAGAGCAGGTTCTTCCCTGATCTAGCACAAGTTTTCCATCTCCACATACACTCCAGGAACAGTGGGATTATTTTGGGTATTCATAGAAGGATAGCAGTTGCAGAATTTGAATACAGTACAGAAACTACAGTGCGTCTCTAGGGACAGAAACAGGGTGAACATGAACTAGCTCTTTCTGAAATAGTCCTGCTCTTTTTGCTCTGCTCCCTCAGCTGGAGCCATGCTAGCACAAAAGTACAAATCCTCTGGTTAGAGCCTTCCTGCATGACTAACTGATAGTTACCCATAGTCCCCGAGTCTGAGGGAGCCCCCATTGTTTAAAAATCAGGGCAGAGAATGTTAGACCAGCAGGAGTCTTCTGGAACCATGTAATAACTAATCTCCCCCTTATTTAAGTCTTTTCTTAAAGAGTATCTCCCTATTAAAAAACTCCAGTGGTTCCTTATCACCTCCAGAATCAAAAACAAAATTCTCTATTAGGCACTTGAAACCCTTCATAGACTAACATCCTCCTCCCTTCCCAGGCTTCTTATGCCATACCCCCTAACACATATTCTTTGATCCAGTGACACTACCTTCTGCCTGTTCCATGAACTAGATACTCTATTTCTTAGCTCTGGACATTTTCTTTGGATTTCCTTCATGCTTGGTATGGTGCCTCTTCTCAAATCTACCTACTTACTTCTTGGTTTCTTCTCTTTCCTTCTTTTTTTAAAACTTTACCTTCCACCTTAGAATTAATACTGTATAGTAGTTCCAAGGCAGAAGAGTGGTAAGGGCTAGACAGTGGGGGTTAAATGACTTGCCCTGGGTCACACAGCTAGGAAGTGTCTGAGATCAGATTTGAACCCAGGATCTCCCATCTCTAGGACTGGTTCTCAATCCACTGAGCCATCTAACTGCTCCTTCTTGGCTTCTGTTAAGTCTTAATTGAGATCCCATCTTTTACAAGAAACCTTTCTTAACCTCTCTTAATTCCAGTTTCTTCTTTCTGTTAAAATATTTCTTATTTATCCTGTGTTTCCATGTTATTTCTCCTCATTAGATTGAAAACTATCTTTTGGCCCTTTTCGTATCCTGGTGCTTAGCAAAGTGCCTGGATTATAATGGGCACTTAATAAATGTTTAATAATTGATCGGTTCTTCTCCAATGAAACCTTCTTGCCATATGCCTATCTGCTCTCTGTCACTTCCACTTAACTCACCAACCAAACATCCTGGGCATTGGAAGTGTTCCATCAAAATGAAATTACTGAGAAATATCTCTCTATAACTCTAGTGCCAAATTCAATCAAACCCAGCTTATACTAGATTCATATAAAATATGGCCCTCTCATCAGAGACTTCTCCCTGTTTAGAGGACTTAGTCAGTTGGGAAAAGGGAAATGCTACACTTCCCTCAGATTCAACCATTGCCCAGAAATCTGGGAAAATCTCTGAATTGGTAAATATCCCAGTATTTTGATATGATGTATCAAAGGAATTGTTTATAAATAGAAAGACATATCAAAGAACATTGTTGGTGGGGCCATGCTAATACCAGGTGGAGCCGAATCATGTGATTTTTCATAAAACCAGGGTATATCCAATAAGTCATTGGCAACATTGCCTCCCGTGGTCCCATGCTCATTTTCCTAAGTTAGCTTTGAGGAAGAGAGATGAAGGGGAAATGGAAGAACCAGCACAGGCTATTATGGAAAGAGTAAAGGAAGATCTAGTAGATTTTTTTTTTCTCTCTCTCTCCCTCTCTCTCTCTCTCTCTCTCTCTCTCTCTCTCTCTCTCTCTCTCTCTCTCTCTCTCTCTCTCTCTCTTCTCTCTCTCTCTCTCTCTCTCTCTCTCTCTCTCTCTCTCTCTCTCTCTCTCTCTCTCTCTCTCTCTCTCTCTCTCTCTCTCTCCCTCCCTCCCTCCCTCCCTCCCTCCCTTCTTTCTTTCTTTCTTTCTTTCTTTCTTTCTTTCTTTCTTTCTTTCTTTCTTTCTTTCTTTCTTTCTTTCTTTCTTTCTTTCTTTCTTTCTTTCTTTCTTTCTTTCCTTCTTTCCTTCTTCCTTCTTTCCTTCTTTCCTTCTTCTTCCTTCTTTCTTTCTTTCTTTCTTTCTTTCTTTCTTTCTTTCTTTCTTTCTTTCTTTCTTTCTTTCTTTCTTTCTTTCTTTCTTTCTTTCTTTCTTTCTTTCTTTCTTTCTTTCTTTCTTTCTTTCTTTCTTTCTTTCTTTCTTTCTTTCTTTCTTTCTTTCTTTCTTTCTTTCTTTCTTTTTTTCCATTAGAAGTTCTAAAAGCAGAAGAACAGTAAGGGCTAAGTGACTTGCCCAGGATCACAAAGTTAGAAAGAATCTGAGGCCAGATCTGTACCCATGACCTCCTGTCTCTAAGACTGGTTATTTATCCACTGAGTCACTTGCACCTAGATTTATTTGACAAATTATGTAACGTTTCTTTTTAGAGCAGTGGTTTCCCTCCTCTCCATCTCAACCTGCTTAAACTCTAGCTTATGCAGTTTTTGACTTTTTTCTTTAAATATAACTTTTTCTTTAAACATTTTATTTTATTACACAGAACATGTGTCTTAGTAAAATACAAATGGTATACACTGTAAATCCTACGTACTTAACACATTATTTTTTTCCTAATAAATAACTCTCCATTTGTTCCTTATAACAGCAATTTCAAAAGCAGCTCTACCCCATTAAGGCAGTACATTGAAGTGCCTTTTTTTTTTCCAGGCAAGATGATGCAAGTATTTTCCTATGTGACTGTTTTTAAAAGGATATTTTATGAGAGGAATTGTGAATGTTTGACAGAAAGGCAAGAAAGAACTCAGAAGGATGGGGAAAGGAGCCTTTAAGAAGTGCCCAATAATGGGTTCAAATCTAACCTCAGACACTTCCTAGCTATATGACCCTGGGCAAGTCACTTAAACCCCATTGCCTAGCCCTTACCACTCTTCTGCCATGAAACAAATACACAGTATAGATTCTAAGATGGGAAGGTGAAGGTTTAAAAATATATCCATTTAAGATATTATCTCATTTGATTCTCACAAGAAACCCATGTGATAGATGCTATTATGATCAACATTTTATGACTGAGGAAACTGAGGCAGGCAATGGTTAAATGCCTTGCTAAACATTATATAGCTAGTAAGTATCAAAAGATGGAGTTGAACCCAAATCTTCCTGATTCTAGGTCTAAAATTTTATCTACTGTGCCACCTACTTGAACATGATTGAACTGAATTGCCATTCAGCATCTTTGGGTGGATTCCCATTATCTTCAAAAGTTCAAGATAGGAGATGGTAGTCTTGGAGCAAAATACATACTTTGATCATGAATTGACTTTATGAAATGAGTTATGTGTATGGGAGACAAACAGGTGTGGTAAGAAGAAGCTGTATGTTCTTGTTCAGATATGGGTCAGACCTGATGACCTCTGCGGTTCCCTCCAGTTTAGAGGTTCTATGATTCTGTTCTGAACTGGACTGAATGAAAACAAAGTGGATCTGGAGTGAAAAGGTTTGGTCAGAAACGGGAGGGAGACTGACCTTAACAGTTCCAAGTGTAAATGGTCTTGAAAAGGCATGGAGGAGCCTGTGGAGTTGGCCAGGCTTTGTTTTCTTCTCTTTCCTCAACAGCACACAGACACTATGTATGGCCTCGACCTCACGGCAAGACCCTGGATGGGATCCAGAGTCATGGTTTGATTTCCTTTTTGGCATTCCTGCCAGATCGATGGCAGGTTAGTGCACTGCTGACTTGAAGCTTATGAAGTCTGAAAGGTTTCAGATGGCGGAAAACCCAAACCCAAGCCCAAATTGCTTACAGGATCAAACGAGCCAGCAGGGGCCCTTTATGCTATAGGTTATGGGCTTCTTAAATGTTTCTTCCTCTCCTTGGGTATAATTATGTTAGTTTGGGCTATACCATAAGGACCATTTGGAACGATGCCAAGGTGAGGGAGTAATGAAGGAGTCTTTTTAAAAGGGGGGGGGGGCTGATGATTAATATCAATACCCTGCAAACAAAGAATAAGAATGCCATAGGGCAGAGAAGATTGTCCCCAGGATCAGGAAGGTTCTTCCTCTGATACTGACTGATCATAGGCAAATCACCTGCCATCTTTCTCCCTCCCAAGTTTGATTAGGAACTAGAGAGCCTCCATGCCCTTCTCAGCCAGAGTAGGCTTGTTTGGGCCCAGGACAAGTATTTTAATTCTCTCCTATTCATGAGAAAGCTTGCATATTTCTATAGGGGTTATTATTGTTAGGAAGTCTGTCCTCAGTTTAAAGATAATATATTTAATAAAACTCAGCCTTCCATCTTGGAATCAATACTAAATATTGGTTCTAAGGCAGAAGAGTGGTAAGGGCTAGGCAATGGGGGCCAAGTGACTTGCTCAGGGTCAGGGAAGCTATATATCTTTAGAATAAGAAATCAATTCTCTCATTTTATAATGGCCAAATGAATAATCAGAGAAATGATGCAAAAAGTGCTAGAATATAGAGTAAGTTTTAATTCCAGATCTCACTTTTTTACATGTGCCTCTTTATGCCTCTGGGCTTCTGTTTTTCATCAGAAAATGTCAGATTAGATGACTTCAGGCCTAACCTGCCTTAAATTAATATTTCCAAATTAAGAGATTTGGAGGTGTGATCGAATAATCTTAATTTTTCTCATCTTTAAGCAGAGGAGGTAAGCTAAACCTCACTGAATGACTTGGTGTAGTTACAGTTTTTGCTCTAGTCTTACTCTATTCATCATCTCCCAAGGAGACAGAATGGCTCCTAAGTGAAGTTTACACTCTCCTCTTAAGCCACATATCTGTACAATGTACCTTATATATTTCAATTGAATATACATACATGTTAATAGCAACCATGACATAGTTCCTCACTCTGTGACTCTGGACAAATCATTAACCCCATTGCCTAGCCCTTACCTCTCTTCTGCCTTGGAACTGATACTTCATGTTGATTCTAAGACAGAAGGCAAGGAACGTTTTAGAACAAAAAAATCATGACCCACCTACTAATTGGCCACATACTGATAATCTACCAGGAGTGCTCCATTTTCTTGCTCAATTCTACGCCCCCATCCCTCCCTGATTACAGTACTTTTGTCAGTTCCTACAAGTGTTGTCTTTGTGCCTTTCCCTATCTATGTCTCTTTTGCATCTTCCTTTTCCCCGTGGAATTCTTGGGTCAATGTGACCCTAAAATCTGGAATAAATCTCTCTAGGCTTATTTCATATTTTCTTGCCCCTTTTGCTCAACTCCTTCCTCCTCTTGCCTGAAAATCCTGTCCTTAGTTTCCTTTTCCCATACTAGCATTGCCAGACAGGATCTGTTTATCTATCCTGGCTATTTCTTTGTATATTAGAAGAGTAGGAGGCTATTTGGGTAGTTCATAGGTTGCCTTCAGAATTCATTTTAGGCAGTAATTAAAATTCTCCTATTCTAGCAAATGAGTTTTTTTTTAATTTTTTTTTAAACCCTTACCTTCTGTCTTGGAGTCAATACTGTGTATTGGCTCCAAGGCAGAAGAATGGTAAGGGCTAGGCAATGGGGGTCAAGTGACTTGCCCAGGGTCACACAGCTGGAAAGTGTCTGAGGCCAGAGTTGAACCTAGGACCTCCCGTCTCTGGGACTGGCTATGAGTTTTTTTTTAATGCTATATTTGGATTAATCCAAATGAATGGAGATGAAAATAAATAGTGCCTGGGCTAAAAAGATTAAGAATAGTGAAGTAGCAACTCTTGTTTGTTTGTTTTTTTAAATATGGACATTGAGCAAATAGTGAATACTTCCTGGCAACTGAGTTGGTAGATAGCCAGAATCTCATATGGCTAAACCATTACAGATCTCATAGCCTCAGCATATCCACAGTTTTTTGGAGTAGAAAGGGTCTTTGCTTCAGGGGATTTATAGGCTGGAGCTGAGTATCTGTGCAGCATGTTGGGCACTTGGTTATCCACTGAGTATGCCTCATTCTTTCTCATTTTGGGATGACATTTTATGCATAAAGTATTTCAACACAACTCTATTCTTCTTACAGCACTGTGTTCTCAAAGTAAGTAGAGGGAAGGCTATGAGGGGTTTGACTAAACAAATGGAGAAATGTGAATTGTTCATGGGTAGGCTGAACCAATATAAAAATAAAATGACAATTCTACCTAAATTAATTTACACATTCAGTGACATACCTATGAAACTACCATAGAATTATTCTGTAGATCTAGAAAAAATAAAAACAGTATTAATCTGGAAGAACTAAAAGTCAAGAATATTAAGAAAATCAATGAAAAAATGCAAAGGTGGCACCTCTAGGAACTCAGTACAATTGAGGAGTCTGCCCTAAAGAGAATTGATTCTAAGTCATGTCTGGCTTTGACCTTCAGACATTCAGAGAAGCACATCAATTAACCAATAAATTAACACATCTTTAGTAAATGTCTAATGCATATGGGTAGTGTGCTAGGTACTGGGGCTGTGCAAAGAAAAATGAAAAATCCCTTCCCTCAAAATGCCTAAAAAATGATGAGCAGGTTTATTTTGGAGAACCATGGAAAGACCTATGTGAAATTATGAAAAGCAAAATGAGCAGAACCAAGAAAATATATACAGAAAGAGAAATATTATTTGAAGAATACCTTATGTATGTTCACCTCTAGAGAAAGAATTGATAAACAGAAATAAGTAAGACATCTTTTTTATATGCAAATGTATTTTTCTCAAATGATGACTTCTCTAAAGAGATGAGGGAGTTAACTGAGTATTTTAATATAGTAAACAAATAAGTAAAATTTTTTAAATGTAAAAAAAAAAAACCCATATTCTGTTGAAGATATAGCATGTCCAGTCTCTACTAAACATCTATAAGGTCAATACAAAATAAGGTTTTTTTTCCTCTGGGAGGTTACTACCAGCAAGAAGGGAACAGGAAGTCAGGATCATGTACAAGATGGCACTTGAGTTTTGAAGGGAAAAGGGAAGCCCAATAGGTAGAAGAAAGGAATGATTGCATTTCAAGCATGGTGTTCAGCCAGTACAAATGTTCACCAATAGGGGGTCGTATATCAAATGTTAGGAACAACAAGGAGGCTAGTTATACTCAACTCTAAAGTAAGAGAAAGTGGTATAATACATAATAAGGTTGGAAGGATAATTTGGGGCTAGGATGTTAATGGCTTAAAAGTCAACCAAAGATGTTTATATTTGATCCCAGTGGCAACAGAGTTGCTGTAAATCATGAGTAGAGAAACGGCATGGTTAGACATGCCCTTTAGGAAAATCAATTTGGCAGGTATATAGAATGGATTAGAGGAGAGAAAGACTTAAGGCAGAGGGAATGATGAAGAGTGCAGGTGAGAATTGATGAGGACCTGAGCTAGGGTAGTACCCTGTTTGTGAAGAGAGAGAAGGGAACAGATATGAAAAATATTATGGAGGTAGAAACAGCATTATTTTGTAACTGAGTAGATATGTGGGTTGAGGGAGAATTAGGAGAAAAGGATAACACTGAAGTTGTGGACCTCGTTGACTTAGATGGTGATAGAGACCTTAGTAGAAACAGGGTCATTGGGAATAAGTGGATTCTGGGAGAAAGATGATTTTTTTTTCCTTTTCCTTTTTTTAAAAAATATTTTATTTCCTCCAAATTATATGTCATAACAATTTTTAGCATGCATTTCCTGAAGTTTTGAGATTCAAATGATCTCTCTCCCCTTTCCAAGATGATAAGTAATTTGATCTGGATTATACATCTATGATCATACAAAACATATTTTCATACTGTTCATGTTGTGATAAAATATTGATATAAAGCCAAAAACCCCAAATAAAACACACACACACACACACACACACACACACAAATAAAATAAAGTGAAAAATTGTATGCTTTGGTCTGCATTCAGCCTCCATAATTTCTTTCTCTGGAGGTGGATGACATTTTTAAACACAAGTTCTTCAAAATTGTCTTATATCATTGTATTGCTGAGAATAACTAAATCTTTATCTTTCGCAGTTGATCATCATATGATATTGCTACTACTCTGTATGACGTTCCCCTGGTTCTGCTCATTTCACTCTGCATCAGTTGATATTTGGATTTCCAGATTTTTCTCAAATCATCCTGCTTATCATTTCTTATTGATGATTAATTTTCTTACAAACTTGTTGAGTTTGGGGTGCTAATGGGACATCTAGTTGGAAATACCCCATAGGCAGTTAGAGAAGCAAGACTGGATCTAAGAAGAGAGACCAGAGCTGGATGTGTAAATCGAGGTGTTATCTGCATCTATTCTGAAGGAGATTTTAACCCCCCCCCCACCCAGATCTTATTCTCTAATCACTGGGAGTAGTAGCTAGCCTTTTCTGAAGGGACTAGAGACATCCTAGAGCCTGAGCCTCAGGCCACTTAAGGTACTGAGGGAAACTTGACTTTTTTGCATTTCAGTATACAATCAAATGTTCTGTTAAATACTGTGATCCCTACATTCATCAGCCTCTTAAACATCATCCTCATTTCATCTCAGCCATCCAAAGAAATGATCATAACCTTGATCTAATTTTCCTCCAAAAACTTTTCTTCCTCCATAATTTGCAATTCTGAAATATATATCAAACCTCCCATCACAGCATCTTAGAATTATTGATCTAAGATTAATATTATAGTTACAGAGCTTTAAAGGACCTCAGAAATCATGCAGTTTAGCCCTTTCATCTTATGAAAGAAGAGTTTGAAGGCACAGCACAGTTTAGAGTCTTGTCCAAAGTCACAGAGGGAACAATCATCAGAAGTGATCCAGGTTCTCTGATTGCAAAGTTAATGTTCTTTTCACATTACAAAGCACCTTCAATATCTCCCTTTCCCCACTCCTAAAACTATTCTTTATCCTCACTGGGCCTTATGGTCTCTCTCTTCTTCCATTCCTTCATCCCTGTTCTGGCCTCACTTTTCCTTCCCTCACAGTCTTGATCTTATGACTGACATATTATCATCAAATTTTTTATTCTACTTTCTTTGATCATTCTTATCCTATGTCTTGGATTTCTTACTCTATAAAATGGAGGTTTAAAAACGAGTAAGACTTGTATACCTTCCTCAAAGAGTTGTGAGAAAAGTGCTTTGTGAACTCTGAAATGCTATATAAATATGAATTATAATTCTTATTATGGGAAGGATTTTTAGAGGAGAAAAACTACTATGCTTACAGACTCATAGACATGTATCTACTTAGTTTCAGTAAGTCAAAACTTTGGCAGCATTTCCTGGAAGATTGGAAAATCCCCCAATAAATCTGTGGCCTTCCAGTTGAACTAGCTAGGGATTTCAGGGTCATTGACCAGTAGGAATTGCCACAGGCTGAAAAATCCTTCCAGTGAACTGAGCTGATTTGGAAGAATTATTTGCTGCCAGTAAGGATTCCCTTCTGTTGACTTAGGCTATAATTGAGTCTCCAAGATGGTATCAGAATGATTCTTGGGCTCATTTCCACATAGTTATGTCCCTGCAACATTCAAATATCAAATTTCAATTATTTTTATCACCATGAATGTTGAAGGAGAAACTAGGAATCCAACTTGTTGGGATCTTTGGCCTTTATACATCTATTATATACGGTCATCAGCAAGGATGATTGCTTACATCCATATTAGTTCCTTATATACTTCCCATAATCAGTATTGGTTGAAATAACTTTTGAGAACTTTTTAATGGTCAGAGCTGATCAGAAGTAGAATGGGATTCTTGAGAGAGAGTGAGATTCTCACTTCATCAGAGATCTTCAGCAAAAGTTGGATGACCATTTGTCAGGTATGTTGTCGAGGAAGTATAATTAATTATCCCCATAGTATAGATAAGGAAACTAAGGCAAATGGAGGCTAACTGACTTATCTGGGACCCCACAGCTAGTAAGTGTATGTCTCTGAATTTGGACACAGGTCTTGACCCCAGGTCCAGTTCTCTATTCACCGAGGCACTTAGCTGCTTATATAAAGCTCTGCCACCTCTGTTCACAGACAATGGCACCATCATCTCTTCCCGCTACTCATGCATGGTTTTCTGTGGTTAGCATATGCTTTCAGCTCTCACCTTCTTCAGTCTCTATTTTCTGGTTTTGCCTTGTTTTACTGTTTTGGATTCATCCTCAGCTAAGTTACAAAGTAGGCGAAATTTGTTCTATCCTCTCAGTTTTGAATTCCTCTACTATTCTTCATCTCCTTCCTGTCAGCAGTGAATTTTTGCTCTTTTCTATATTTCTCTCTTCACCTCCCATTCAAATCTGTCTCTCAAGAAAGCATCTGCTATCATCATCTTTTGTACTTTAGAATTAATTTAAGGATTGCGTGCATTTTAAACTTTCTCACTAATTGTAGGATAATTAGGGTTCTCTTCTGTTAACAGAACTTTTGGAATGTGTTATAGGGTGGGGTGAATGTTTTGGGTTAGACTCTCTGAAACAACTTGAGGAAGTGGCTACCGATTCAATCTATGAGTAAGGTTGACCCTGACTTCTTTGGCTAGCTTCCTGGTTTCCCCATTATATCTGAGTGTCAAAACTCCTAAGGGATTATTATCAACAACACATGTACTCCTGTATCTTCTCTGTGTACAATCTGTGTCTGGCACATTTATTAAAACAGACATTCAGCAAGCTAGATATATGGTCATTATGGTCAGTGAAAACTCTGGCTAACAACATCATTTCAGTCTAAAGCTAATGGTTTCTTTGCACCACAGTCAACAAGGCGACCAATTAATCGTCCGGACTTTTCACTTTTCCAAAGAAAGTTTTGTTGTTTCTAGATAGTCACATTTCCTGTTCCCTCAGGAGCCTTAGAACCTTATCTCTAATTATTGAATTCTATTCTATACTAATTTCCTTAGAAACTTACAATTTAATGGAGAAATGGCTTTGGGATGGATCTGCAATGTTAAAAGTTCATTTCCCCCCTCTTATTGGTACTTAAAGAATAGGCAGCTGCATAAATAAATGGCCCAGGATCCTTTTGCTTTCAAGACCCTTAAATTTGTTATCAGTGGCTTTCTCTCCAGCTGTTTGGCTCATAATAGGCTCAGTCTAATAACATAATTTGGCATAATAGGAAGAGAATAGGATATGAGTTCTTGTCCATGTTCCATCACTTAACCAGTGATGTGAATGGACAAGTCCCTTCATTCTTCTGTGCCTCAGTTTTCTCATCTCTAAGATGGGGAGCATAATGATAATATTTATGTACCCCCCATATTTATATAACACTTAGTTTATGTCAGGTTAAGCAATTTACAAATATCATCTCCACATATACTCACCACAACCCTGTGAGGGAGGTAGAATTATTATCCTCATTTTCCATTTGAGGAAACTGAGACAGACAGGAGTTAAGAGATTTGCTCAGAGTCACATAGCTAATAAGAGTCTGAGGTAGAATTTGAACTCAGGTCTTTCTGGCTCTAGGTCCAGTCCTCTACCACTGGACTACCTTCTTTATTAGGTTGCTGTGAGGAATATTGTGAATGCATAGATTTTATTGTGCTTTGCAAACATTAAATATAAATTTTAATTATGATTAGTGTAATGGAGGAGGTTATATCACCCCCATCTTGGTTATTGTAGTTGTTCATTGACCCTTCATTTTTAAAAACTCTTAACTTTTGTCTTAGAATCAATACTGTATTTTGGTTCCAAGGCAGAAGAGCAGTAAGGGGGAGTAGGGAATGAGGGTTAAGTAACTTGCCCAGGGCCATATACCTGGGAAGTGTCTGAGGTCAGATTTGAACCTAGGACCTCCCATCTCTAACCAAGCTCTCAATCCATTGAGCCACCCAGCTGCCCCTTCATTTTTCAGGACCAGTGACATCGTAGGGTAGAGTGAGTGAAACTATATTTACGTGAGACAGAGTTTCACAAAGCCTTGCTCTCTCTTCTAGAGTCGTTGAAGTCCAGTGGTTAGACAGAAGTCAGAATGATTGGTGATGTCTCAGGATGCAATGGACGACCTTGGATTTTTCAATGTCTGCCCATGCTCTAGGCACTCCACAGTGCCTGCTTCAGTCACCTTCATGGCTTTTGGAACAAATTGCTTTGGTCTGATTGTTTCATGGGGGAAAGTCTTCACATACTTGGGGTAGACATATTCCTAAAATAACTCATTGAGGTGTTTGAGGACTATCAGTTACCTTCTACTTGGTTTAACCCACCTGCTGAGATGGTTTTATTAGAGTGTGGCTGCTGCCCATGATACAGCTTCTTGGAGCCACAAGTAAGAATTGAGTGAAAGGTAGACATCAAATGTGGAAAAGCAGCCCTGAAAAGCGCTTGGCAAAGCCCTTTCTCCAGAGGTACTAGTCCTCCCTGAACACCTCATATACCCTGCAATTATTGTAATCAGTCAGTGAGTACAGAATGTAATCACTCAGTATAAACTAGATATTACGGGATTTTCCTATAATATCCCCAAATAATCTATTTGCAGTGATAAGGTTTTTAATGTATAAATAGTATTCATATGCACCCTGAGTGCTTTATCAAGTTTGTTCTAAATGGGTCAAGAAGGAACCATTTGACTTGTTGAGGGAATCGGCCACAATCCTTGGACCTTTATAAAAAAAATGGCAAGCCATTCAGCAATTAGAGATTACAGTCATGAGAAATTTTTGCAAAAGCAGACTGCTAAAGTTGTAGCACAGTACAGTAATGGAAAGGGCAGGAGGTTTTCTCTTCTGCATTTCCATTGTCTATGTGATTGGAACTAATGAATCAGTGGGAAATAATGCATTCATCCAGGGGGAGAGAAACACAGTAAGAGTAGAGATAGATTCAGGGAAATAGGCTTATTCAGGAAAGAGGCTGCTTCAGAGAGTCAGCCTCCCTCAAAGTTGAGAGGGATAATAGCTATGGAGTCAGGAAAGAGGAAGACAGTGGGAGCCAAAAGAGTGGCCAAACTAACAAAAAATTAACCCAGATGAAGCTACTGTTTTCACATGTGTGCCTCACTACTTTAAGTTTCAATCCATCCACTCTTCTTATGGACATTGTTTGCCTTCATGGTAAAGTACATTCTAGGCTTATGGAGGAAGAGTATTTTGCGACAAATTGCTCTTACCGCAACATCTTATTAAATGCTTTTGCTAAAAGCTAATTAATCTTCTGGCTGATTGTTTGTGGGAAACATGCTAATGGGGGCTCTTGATGTAGAATAGTAGGAGTAGCAACCTGCAGGGTAATGCTTAAAACCTGAGAATAGTCACCTTCTTTGGGCCTTAGTCTATGGGTACAAATGCAAGTTTGGGGAATGTCCCAGAAATTGTTATATGAAGAATGATAATTAATGCATGAAATCTATCAAATATCTTGCAAATTTCAAAAGCTAGGGAAAATTTTTAAAATAGGAAAGAATCTTTGGATATAGGATGAAAGCTGGGAGCATGTCTTAGTGGAATGAACACTACACTTTGAGTCAGAGAATTTGGGCACAGATTCTCACTACTTACTCTCTGTGTGACTGGGCAAATCATTTAAGCTCTCTTTGTATCATTTTCTTCCTCTATTAAATAATAATTCTGAGCTAGGTGACCTCCAAGGTCTTTTCATTTCATTATTATGTCTTTCCTACCATTATGCAGGGTTTCCTGGTAAGAGAATTCTATTGCACAGCCACATTATAATTTGTCCTGTAGATGGCACCTTTTCCCTATAAAATGCTGGAGTCTTTGTGCTTCCAAAATGATTTTTTTAAAAGTTAGTGTTAGATGTTTTGGAAATCCCAGGCTGATATTCTGGCCCTGCTGCAAATTAATATGCAATCTGACCTTTCTTTTTTCACTTGTAGTTATGGTGGTTGCCACTCATATGTAGTAGATGCTTTTTGTTTTTGAGTTGGTGTTTAAAAAAACAACAAAATGGGAGTCAAACTGATTTGGAACTTGGTTGCTGCTGGAATAGACTCAAAATGGGGAGGATAGCTAGCAGGGACCTATGATTGAATAACCATATCACTACTGCAACCTCTAAATCTCCACAGTATAAGAGGAAATAGGGTGGGAGGTTGTGGTATATCTTTGAAAGAAATAGAAACCATTTGGGAAATTTCTACATTGCTTTCTCAGCCTGGAAACACTCTCTCTCTATCCATGTAAATCTTACCCATCCTTCATGGTCAAGTGAAACCTTACATCCTTTTTTTTTTTTTAAATCTCAGCTTCCATCTTGGAATCAATACTAAGAATTGGTTCCAAGGCAGAAGCGTGGTAAGAGCTAGGCAACTGGGGTTAAATGACTTGGTCAGGGTCACACAGCAAGGAAATATCTGGGGCCAGATTTGAACTTAGGACCTCCTATCTGTAGTCCTCTCAATCATTGAGCCACCTAGCTGCCCTTCTACATCCTTTGTAAAGCTTTTCCAATTTTACTTGAATGAAATATCTATTGGAGGCTCTAACATGTGAGATCTGTTCTCATTTCTAAAGATATTCTTTCCTTCTAATTACCTGCTTTCTTCTCCCCAGTCAACTCAGAAATTATGAGAAAAAAGTTAGTAGCAGTGCTTAACACAGTGTTTGGCACAGAGTAGCTATTTAATAAATGGTTGTTGACTTGACTTGGTGAAATCAGAGACTACTGTGTGTTTATTTTCCCTGTGTAATCCTGGTGTATCTCCCTCACCCCCAACTTGATTCCATCCAGTTCCTGAATTGAGGAGCAATCAGGAAGGCAAGGCACCATGAAATGATGCTTTTGATTGCCAGAACTAGAATGGCATAGAGATAAATTTAGCTTTGATGAAAAGGAAAATCTTTCTAACAATTAGAGCCAGGAGATTCTGATAAATATCTAACTCTGGATTTGTGTATGGGGGGTAGTACTCTGATACACTTTTCACTTTTATCCTCATCATTAACATTTTCTCTATTACCTTTTAAAGTCTAGACAATAAACAAAACAATAAATCAAGACCTAATTTGTAGCATTTTCTGATTTCCAAGGTATCATTGGTCCCTGGTTAGAGCTGGCTCTAGGGTACTCCTAATTGGTCTATTCCAAGGTGGAATGAATCCCCCAGCTCAGAGCGTAGCTAGTTCTTTCTTTATTAAGGTCTTGAGAAAGAGCTAGATGACCACTTGTACATGTTAGATTGGTATTTTCTTATATAGTTTTGGTTCAGGCCATTTTTTCTTTGAAGTTCCTTCTAACTCTGGGATTCTGGACTACTACAACTTTGCCAGGGGTTCCTGTTGATAGCTGCCATATGAGAATTTAATTTGGGATCCCAAAGGAAAGTCTATGTTTCATGTAACTATCTGCAAAGCTGAAATTGCATTTTATATTACCTTGTGGCCTTAAGAAAAGGGCATCTGTCATACTGAGAAAATGAAAAGGGAAACCAACAATATAGATCACTAAGAATTCAGGTAGCAGCTAGACTGAGATTTCTTAACCTAGGGTTCATGAATTTATTCATTTAAAAATAATATTCTGAGAAAAGCTCCATGAATTTTATGAGTTCCATGACATAATAAAAGGTTAGAACTTCTACACTAGGTTCAATCATTCATTAACTCCCACTACCCCTTCATCTCCTCTTCATCCTCACAGTCTTCCTCTCTACTGGTTACTATACAAATATATTTAAGTTTCTCATATTCTAAAAAAAATTCTTCCTCAGCATCCTCTAAAATGTGCATATAAAATGTGTCCATAAAACTGATAGGAGGAAAGGACTAAACAGTCTAAATGATGGGAGTTAGGGCAGATGGTAACTTGTCATAGAATGGACTCAGTGATTTCAAGGACATAGAGAGGAAAAGAGAAGGAATGGTAGTAGTGATCAGAGGAGTCTTTCTCTGATTCTGTACTGCCTATAACTACCCCCTTGCTCTGGACATAGAGATTCCTGACAGCCACTGGGGCTAGGGTGGGGTGGGATGGTGAAGTACTGGCTTTGGGAGCTGGAAAGAACCAAATATCACCAATAGAGCTGCCAATAGCAGTTACAAGAGAGTCACTGCCAGAAATCCAGAGTGCTTTTGGTTGCCTTGGAAAGGTTTGCTAATTGTTACATTTGGGAAAGTTGTTGACTTCTGAATTAGATATAGTCAAACTCCTGGTGGGAGCTGACAAAACTGATAACTTAAAGGAAATGGATGAATGTCTATAGAAATATAAAATTATCATGCTAAAAATTAGAAATAAAAATTAAATAATCTAACCTCAGAAAAAGAAATCGAACAAGTTATTAATGAATTCCTGAAGAAAAAATTAAGAATCCGATAAATTTACAAGTGAATTTTATAAAATATTCAAAAAACAATTAATTTCAATAACACCCAAACTGTTTTAAAAATAGGAAAAGGGGAACATGAGCATGAAATCATGAGGGAGTAAATAAGATAAACATTTTTATAATCTTAAATGGGGAGATGATATATGTAACTCCTTAAAATTTTATCATCACCTGGTATCTTAGAAAGAGTAATTAGACATAGAGTCTAGGTGTGATTTTATCATATTTGGATGATCTGAGAAGTATAAAAAGATTGGGAAAAGAAATTAAATGGAAGGGTGGAGGGAGAGGAAGAAGAGGGAAATTGTCTTTCATAAATGAGGTATGCAAGGAAGAATTTCTGAAATGGGAGGAGGTTTTGAGGGAAGACATTTGAACTTCTTTCTTGTGAACTGGCTAAGAAGGGAAGACATGTACACACACAATTAGGTACTGAAATTCATCTTACCCCATAGGGAAGTAATAAAGAATGATGTTAAGAGGGAAGAGGGAGAGTGCTAATGAAAAGACAGTAAAATAAGAGAAGCATTAGTTAGAAGCAAACTGGACTCTTAAAGAGAAAACAGGGGAAAAAAGAAGGAAAAGTGTAAGAGATTAGAATGGAGGGAAATAGAGTTAGCAATCATAACTGTGAATATGAATGGGATGAACTCACCCATTAAATGGAAGAAGAAAGTAGAATGAATTAGAAACCAGAATCCAACAAAATATTTTTTTATAAAAAACAAATTTCCAAAAGAACGATGCACACATACTTGAAATAGGGGTCTGGAGTAGAATCTATTTTGCTTCAGTTGAAGTAAAAAACATAGGATAAGACAACATATCTAATGCAGGAAGAGACAAATTGGAGAAAACAAACTCTAGACCAATATCCCTAATAAACATGTTAATACAATTTAAAATAATTGTTTTTTTTGATATTTTATGATCCATATTCTCTCCTTCCTTCTGACCCCTCCTTCCTCCTCATGATAGCAGATTTTTATGAAGAGATTCTTCATGTGTTATCATACAATACATATTTCTGTGTTTATCAAATTGTTAAAGAAGATACATGTTGCTTACATTGTGTCAGCAGAGACATTGGGGCAGGAAAGATAGATTTGAGAATCATCTGCATAGAAATGGTGATTAAATGCATGGGGGCTGATAAAATTATCAAGTAAAGTAGTATAGAGGGATAAGAGAGGGAGGGACCAGGACAGGACTCTGAGGATTAGAAGATGGAACTGGAAAAGGATCCAGCAAGGAAGACAGGAGACATTTCAGAAAGATCATGGGTAAAGCAAGGAGTTTCAATGAATAAGAAATAGGAAAAAATGAAACTGAAGGAGCACAGGCAAAGGGGAAACTGAGGTTTCATATATAATCCTCTATTTCTGCTTGTTGTATATGGAAATATCCATGTTTTCTGATGTTTGTCAAGTTCAGAATAACCAATATAAAACCCATCCCTAAAAGCAACAATTAGAAAGCAGACATGTCAAATTAGGACAATTGCTGTACTCAGATTTCTAAGGAAGTTATGTTTATTAAAAAGTCTATTAATTGTTCATTAATTCATCCCTTGACTATTCATTTTTACCAGCTTCTAAATCATTGGTCAAGAACAGTACCACCTTGACATGGTTCAACCACCTTTTACTGGGGGTCCGTCATTCAGAGACGCACATTCTGAAAGATACCATTCTGTTGCAAAGAAAATGGAAACAAGGAAGAATTTTCAAGAACATTATCTATGTAAGCAGCTGACAAAAGGTCATGTTTTTATTTTAAACTGTCCTAAAGCATTTGGATTTAGAAATGGACTTAAATTTGTCAAGAGGGTATTTTTTTATATGTCTACACTGACTCAACATTGCTTATAAAGGCTTTCTGCATAAATGGCTTGTAGTGGGTATTTAGGCTTTCATATGTTTGAGCAAAAGAAACTGAGCATGTTACTTTCATCATCCTCAGTAATTATTTCAGAGGTTTACAAAACTGTGGGTCAGATTTTTAGTTTAATAACACTGAACTTCTTCCATTATCATTGTCATCTTGTTTCAGTTCTTCTATAAAAACTCCAAGTGGGATGACAAATCTCTGTTTCCAAATTCCTAACCATGCACATATACTAAAAACATCTGTCTTAATTATGGCAAGACCTGTTGGTCCCAGGTTGCCCTCATTAGTCATTTAAGAATACATAAACAGAAGGATGGTGGAAAAATAAATAGATCATGGAAAAATTGCCCTTGCTTGGGAGGAACCCCTCATCACCATCATTAGATCTAAAATTGAGGGTTGAAACCAAGAATTCTTGGGCCTGGAATAAAGGGAGGTACCCAATCTTTGGGACAATTCTGTCCTTAGCCCTGAAGGGAATGGGGAGGAAGGGAGTGAAAGGAGGTCCTGGGAGTGGGTTCTTAAAGCATTGGGAACCTTAGGAATGGTGACCTTAGGGAGAGTGTATCATACAACAGCATGGGCCATTGGAAATCTTCAGACTGAGGTATGGGATGATGGTTGCCATGGGAAAGAATTGCATAGGTCCCTGTATACTGGTACCCTAGGGCAAAATCCTGTTCACCCCACACTAGTAAAGACTGTGGGGAAAATTTATAGATTTTTATCTTTAGAATGTCTATTCAGAAACTGGAAAATATTGCTAGCAGCTAATATTTACCACCCCTTTATTTAAATATTGATTAATTAGGTTGAGAATCAAGGGCTTGGTTATCTCCTCAGTTAGATCATGAGTTCCTTGAACATAGGGAATTTAAATTTCTGTCTTTATATCCCCAGCATCTAGGAATAGATTGGATTTTTACTAAGATTAAAGATTACTTTGATTATTGGAAAGCTATACATGCGTTAGGCTTATAATAAAATGATAAAAATGTATATGTGGCCAGAACATAACAATCAACCAATCATTATCTAGTTATTAAGTATTTACTTTGTGCTAGGCACTGTTAGATTCTGAGGAAAGAAAGAAAAGGAGAGAGAGAGAAGGAAGGAAGGAAAGAAGAATCCTTTCTCATAGTGGGTAGTTATTAATAAGTACTTATTGATTCATTAATTGGTCTTTATCTTAAGAACCTGTTGGAGAATTCTTGGGATATAAAATTCTGTCACGTTTTTAACAGATTCAGAAACTCAAGAAAAGGATGCAGGTGTGTGTGTGTGAGAGAGTGAGACAAACAGACACAGAGAGAGACACAGAGAGATCGAGAGACAGAGACAAGACAGAGAGAGAGAGAAAGGAGAGAGATAGAGAAAGCAAGGGAAGGACAGAGAGAATGAGATGAGTTTTAAGTGTAGGGGACAACTAAACAGAACTAAACTAGAGATGAATCTACCTCTCCCAACATTTCCATCTATACCTACTAGATACCTTTCTTCATCCTGTGAAATGTTTTTTTTTTTTTTTATGTAATGAGCATGTGAAATAGTAGTACATGACTATGGGTGAATCTCTTAATAACATAGAAACACTCTAAGAATATGTTTTAGGATTAGAACTGAAAGGGACACTATAGATCATTTAGTTGAATCCTCATATCATCAGAGCTCCTGGTAATGAAATATTCAGAACAAGAAACTCCCTACTTGGTACAATTTGAATGACTTAGGAAAAGGATCTCCTGTGCAAGATAAGATCCTTTGAGACCACCATGATATCTGAAATTCCACTATTAGATATTAATTGTTTGGGTCCTCAAAATACTTTTGAACAATTAGGAGTCTTCCATTAAAACAAGAGGTGTAATATTGTAAACCTAAATCATTTAACAGCTTAAATGGGATTAATTTAGCAGATTATTTTTCCATCTTAAAGTTAACCACAGTTGCATGAATTAGGTATTTAATAAAGGTAAATTGAATTCAATTTAATTCAATTACTTGAAAAAGAATGCAGATTTGTTCTCCCTTATAGGACACATTTTCTAAAATTAGAGATATTAAAATGCTTAATGATGTGTTTTAGGAAGAAGTGAGCTTTCTATCTGTGCACTGAAATGTAGACGGAATGTAACTTAGATAAGCACTCACTGGAGATATTCTAAATGAGAATACTGCTCAGGTGAATTTTGGATTAGATTATCTTTGTGGTCTTGAGTTTCAGTTCAAAGTTTCTATGATTCTGTATAAACCTCTAAACAGTGGAATTTCAAGAATCATGACAAACCAGGAGAAGCTATTTTAAAGTAAATTCTGGGTCAATAAATAGAGTCAGTGTCTGAGGACTAATGAAGAATGAGACCAAATGAGAGAAGTATCTCTGCAAGTGGATTTCTAAAAGAAATTGTCATAAAGAATAGCTAAGGGCAGCTAAGATTTGCATTAGGGTGTTGGCTGGAATTAGATAATTGCAAATAAAATAGATTTGAATCAGAAAGTAGTGGCAGATGATAGAAGAAAAGGCAGAGAAAGAGGAAAAAAGCCTATTATAGACAGAACCTTGCTCCAGAGCCCTGGTACAATGGAGAGGTATGATATTTTGTAGGTTACTATAGTGGTAGCCAAAGGAATTAGAAGTGAGCAACACAAAATTGAAGATATTCCTTTCAATAAGTATGGTATGACCTGTAGGCTATGTTCCTGTCAATCCCAGGTAGGATTGAGAATGGAGAGAGAGACATATATATATATATATGTATATATATATATATATATATATAGAGAGAGAGAGAGAGAGAGAGAGAAAGACATAGAGAGAGAAAGAGAGAGAGAGAGAGAGACATAGAGACATAGACAGAGCCACAGAGACAGAGACAAACAGAAACAGACAGAAAAAGAAAGAGATGGAGACAGAGAGACAGTTCTTTAAAGATAGGAACTATTTTCATGAATTGAAATGAACAGACATTTAACTTGTTCACTTTAATTTTTTTTTTAATTTGGAACATTTTATTTAATTAATTAAGAATTTTTTTTCCATGGTTGCAAGACTGATGTTCTTTCCTTCCCTTCTCCCCTGCCCCCCTCCCTTAGCTAATGAGCAATTCCACTTGGTTTTACATGTGTCATTGATCTAGACCTATTTCCATATTATTGATATTTGCAGTAGGGGATTGTTTAGAATCTATATCCCCAATCATATCCCCATCAACCCATGTGATCAAGCAGCTGTGTTTCTTGTGTTTCTACTCCCACAGTTCTTTCCCTGGGTGTGGATAGTGTTCTTTCTCTTAAGTCCCTCAGAATTGTCCTGGATCATTGCATTGCTGCTGGTAGAAAAGTCCATTACATTCGATTGTACCACAGTGTTAGCTTGTTCACTTTAAAGGAGGACAAATGAATTAATCTAACCCATGATCCAGGACACTCTTCCTACTTCCCATGAACTCTGAAATTATCTGAAATGTGTTCAGTCCTGGAGGCTGAACTCCAAGGAGGTCAGTGTGGTGTCTTTGTATCTTAATACCTCCAAACCAAACTAAAACTTGAGGGAAATCTGAATAAAGCTTAGGTATAGATCATATTTAAGTTTCCCTGAAAGTGGTAAAAAGTTCTTACTTAAATCCAGGTATCTAATGTGCAACATAGGGATTGGATAACAGACAGCCTTTATTTCTACTACTCAGAGAACTCACATATAAAAGGGCAAAAAAACCCCAAACAAACCATAAAACCAATTACCCCATCAGATTCATTGATCTCTATCCCTGCTCCCAAAGTATAGACACATGGTGGGATGTCTAAACAAATATTTCACATTCTCTTTCCAGTTATACTATCCAAGCAAAAGACAATAATTTCTTGGGAGTTGGTAAGGTCCAGAATTCTTAAGATCTCTTCTCTTTTTAAAGGCAGCTGTGGACACAGTGGATGGTGGAGCAGTAGGTAGAGTGTTGGTTCTGGAGTCAGGAATTCAGTTGTTTCAGTTGTGTCAGAGGTGAAATTTTAACCTAGGTCTTTGAGGGTAGCCCTCTTTGCCATATTGCCTACCAATCAGAGAATCCAGAATTGAAAAATTCACATAGGTAAAGAAGAATGCTGACCTGTGTCAGATGGTTAAAGAATTTTAAAATGTGATGTACAGAAAGACCACTGAATCTTTGAGTTTTGTAAAAACTTTGAGAGTCTTCTCATAGTCAGGAGTTCTTAATCTATTTTGTATCGTGGACCCTTTTGGCAGTTGGCGAAAACCTATTGAACCCCTTCTCGTAATAATATGCTTAAATGCATGAAATTCATTACATTGTATTAAAAAGGAAGCCAATTATATTAAATATGATTTTATAATATTTTTATTCCAAAACATTTCCTAAGTTAGGAATCCTTAATTATAGGAGATGCCATTTGACCTAAGTCTTGCAGTAGCTAGAAAATTTGAGAGGTAGAGATGAAGTGAGGATGCATTTTAGGCATGGGAAATGAGAAGAAGGCAACCAGGATGATGAAGAACCTTAAGCTCATGTCTTTAAAAAAAACCCCTTATCTTCTGTCTTAGTACTGTATCTTGGTTCCAAAGCAGAACAGTAAAGGCTAGGCAATGGGGGTTAAGCGACTTGACCAGGATGACATAGTGTCTGAGTCCAGATTTGAACCCAGGTCCTTCTGTCTTTATGTCTGGCTCTCAAACCTTGAGCCCATGTCTTAAGAAGAATGGTTGAAGGAATAAAGAATGTTTAGGCTGGAGAAGAGAAGATTCAGAGAGGATTGATAGCTTAAAAAAAAACTATTGGCAGGGCTAACATGCAGAAGAGGGATTAGACTTGTTTCATTTTGCTGTAGAAATCAGGAACAAAGGATGGTAGTTAAAAACAGGGAATTTAGGCCCATGGGTAGGGGGGGAAACCCCCCAAATGTAGTTGTTCTAACAGTTAGAACTATCCCCAAGTAGATTGGCTTACCTTAGAAAGCAATGGTTTCCTCCTCACATGGGGCATTCAAATTGGATAATGGGATATTTTGTAGTCAGGTTTCCTTTTCCCACATGTATTGGATTAGCAGGCTACTCAGGTCTCTTCCAAACCCCAAATTTTTGTGACTTTGTGATCATTTTAAAAAAGTGAAACCTTTCTGCCTTTTTATTGCCAACTTTAAAAATCATTTTGCAACCCCAAATTTCAAGGGTGTGACTGAATTGAACAATACTGAGTTATTCAGGGGGACATAGCCTCTGTGTGGAATGAGACAACTCTACTTCCAACAGTGAGGCATAGTCTGTTTTCTGAACTGTCTTAGAGCTGAGAGATTTATAGCAAAGTCTGGCTTAGCTATGGTAATGGAAAATAGGTAAGGACAGTTGAAATCAATGCATATTCTCAAATAATTTTAGTCAACCTATCTCCACATTGTGTTTTTCCTTCCCTTCAGTCAATCTGTTAAATACCTACTATGTGCAGGCACCGTGTTAAGCTCTACAGATACAAAAACGAGGCAAAACAGTGTCTGCTCTCAGAGAGTTCACAGTCTTACAAGGGAGACAACAAGCAAACCACTGCAAACATGATATATACAGAAAAAATGGTTGTTGTCCTTTGTTCTCAAAAAGGATCAAAGTGACCATTACTATGTTAGGGTCAATGTGTAGTGTGTCCAATTCTACCAAAGGCTAGGAACAAAGAGCCAATATGAACATTAGGGATGGAGAGTCTCTAAATTTGGACATCTCACTTTTCCTTTTGAATACTATTATTTTGCTTGTTCATAGACAAGCTATACCTTCTTTAATATGGGCACACAATGCCAGATGGTCTGGCCAGTGTCTCTCATGTCTCACAATTTATACCAAAGTGCTGGGGGCCATCAGATCATGACACCTTGACAGAGTCACACTTGGTAGCTAGGGAGACCACAGAGTGGCCCTTGGCGAGATGTGACTGCCCACTCTATTCCCCCCTTGCTTGACTTCTTTCATCAATGCCCCTTACCTACGAATTGATATGATTATTATTTCCTCTAGTCTCAAAAGAAATAATGCAAGAGCAAAACACATGTACCCTTGTTCCCCAAAACATCACCAAAGGATAAGACCCTCAAACCCAATCCCAAAAGACTATCATGGGTTAACTTTTACTTAGATACATAATTCCCAGTAAAACCACAGCTATAGGCCAAGCTCAAAACTTTCTCAAGAAGCCAGCACGCAAATCAATCATAGAGGCCCATACAATATGTACAGGTATAGTACAGGTACACTAAGTTTCAATATGCCTCAGTGACTCAATTACACAAATCAGTAACTCAAATTCCCCACCTGTGATGAAATCATTTATCTTGTATTCTGTTTGTAATCACAATACAAAAATATAGAATGTTAATCAAGTGATTTGTTAGAAGTTAATGTATCACTTTTCCAATTATCTCTCTGATTTCGTATACCTGCATGCCAAGAAAATGGGTATAAAAATAAATCCCAGGCCTGGGAATGTCAGAGCAGCTAAGATGCAAAGCAATTCCATAGCCATTATGATTAAGCTGTCTTCCGTTTGTTATTTTTGTTGACGCCACCAGTCGAGATACCCTGGAGTTGCAAGTGAGGCTGCACACTGCGGCATCAAAGTTCTTCACAGAGACCCCAGAAGTGTCCTTGTAATGCTTCTTCTGGCCTCCATACGATTACTTGTCTTGTGTCAGTCCTCTGGAGTTATGTTCTTAAGGTTAGACATATTTTCTTATTCAGTTTTGTTCTTTCTGCCAGCTCCTAGCATAGTGCCATATATTTAGAACTGGAAAAACATAACAGGTCATTTATTCCAACCATATAATTTTATAGATAAGGAAACTTAGGCTCATGGAAGTTAATGAATTGTCCAAGTTAATTTGGATAGTAATATAGAGGATCAGATTTTGAATCCAGTTCCTCTGACTCCAGATCCAATATTTTTCCATTGTACTTAGCTTCCTCTAAATATTTGTTAAATGTTGAATCAATGAATGTTTTCTCCAATCTATAGACTAGATAAGTTTGATGAATAATTGCAAATTAAGCAGAACAATAATTTTATGTATATTCTTATACTATTATTTACTTATTATAATAGTATAATGATTATATATTATGTTATAGGAAAGTATTTTATATTTTTTCTCATATGTATCCTCAAATCTTTGGAGTAGTTGTGTATCATTGTACAGATGAGGAGAATTAAGGGAAGTAAAATTAGTGGCACAGCTAATTATTGGCAAGGTTTGAATTGAATTCACACCTTCTATCTCTGAGTTCAGGGTTCTTTTCACTAGACTACAACAGTTTGAACATAAAAATTGTATTCTGCTTTTTGGATCTAACAGCTTAAACTTGAAAGGCAGGAAAACCTAGCAGAGGTTTTCATCTTTCTTTGATGAATTCAATCCAATTGAACAAGGATTTAGTAAGTTCCAGCTATATACAAAACACTACTTTGGGCACTAGAGATATAAAAACTAAAGTAAAACAATCCTGGTTCTGGAGGAGTTGAGATTCTATCAGATTTCATGGGTATAGAGATAAGGAATACAAGATAATTTGAACAGGAAGAGATCACTAACAACCAGAGGTTGGGAAAGATTTTCTCATTGAAAGGACATGAGGCGAATCTTGAAGCAAGCTAAGAATTCTAATAGACAGAGATGGAATTGAAGGCATGTGGTATGGAACAGGTAAAGATACAGAGGTGGGAGATGGCATTCCAAGTTTTTTAAATAGTAAGTAATATTGTAGGGCTGCACTACAAAAGTTCCAATATACTAAGGCTTCTGGGGAAGGGAAGACAAGTTTGCATGGTCTTTACAGAAAGTAAGCTTTGAGATTCTTGGCAGTGGCACATTATAATGGAGAAACAGAAATTCCATTAAGGGAAACAGGTTTATTATAAAAGGAGCAAAGAGCCAGACAAATTTCTACTTTTTTTTCTGAATAAACTGATGTGTAGCTAGGTGGCTCAATGGATAGGGACCTGAGCTTGGAGTCAAGAAGACCCAAGGGCAGCTAGATGGCTCAATGAATTGAGAGCAAGGTCTGGAAATGGGAGGCCCTGGGTTCAAATCTGGCCTTAAGCACTTTCTAGCTGTGTAACCCTGGGCAAGTCACTTAACCCCAATTGAGCCTGTACCACTCTTCTGCCTTGGGACTGATACCTAGTATCAATTCTATGACAGAAAGTAAGGGTTAAAAAAAAAGAATCTGACTTCAATTCTGGATTCATACATTTCCTAGTTGTGTCACCCTAAGTAAGTCATTTAACTTCTGTTTGTGTTAATCTACTGAGGAATGAAATGGCAAATCACTCCAGCACTTTGCCAAAAAAACCCCTATGGCCAGTACTGGTGTGCTATGGTCCATGGGGTCATAAAGAGTTGGGAATGACTGAAGCATTGAAAAACAAAACAAAACAAAAATCCTCGATGTGGCCAGAGTAATTTATATTACCTAAGGCTACATTCAGTCCGAGCCATTCAGCTTATTTGCTGTGGAAACCAGTGGAAGTCTTAACGCTTGGAAGCCATGAGGGAATTTCATTAAGAAATGTCTGTTATTGCAATGCCTCCATAAATCTGTTCTAAAGCATCCATTTTAATTATGCTTCATAACTGTCTTCATAAAGCCGAAATAAATGTGTATTTAGGGAGCCTTAATTACCGGCATTGCTGAGAGTGAAAATAAAACATCAATTTAGAACTCAAACAAGATGGAAACCTTGTACCCCAAAACAAAATAAATCAGCCTTTCTCTACCTGATGGAGAATAACAAACATAATTGAATTCCAGTGTGTAAGCAGTGTTGATTTATTGAGAAAACTTATGATTTGTTCAAAAAAGTAGCTACCCTAAATATATTCTAGTTTCTTTCCTCTTCAGTCCATTCTTCGCAAAACTGAAAAATTGATATTCCTAAAACAACTCTAACCATGCATTCCTTCTTCATGAAAATCTTGAATTTCTCTATTGACTTTACTCTCGGAATTTCAGAGTTGGAAAGGACCTCAGAGATGATCTAATCCAGCCAAGGGCTCAACAAGAATGGCTCTCCAGTGAGCCTAACAACTTCTGATCCACTCTCTTTATCTTTTTCTTAAAAACAAACAACTTTCTACCTTCTGTCTTAGAATCAAAACTAAGTATTGGTTCCAAGACAGAAGAGTGGTAAGGGCTAGGCAATGGGGGTTAAGTGACTTGCCCAGGGTCACACAGCTGGGAAGTGTCTGAGGCCAGATTTGAACCAAGATCTCCTGTCTCTAGGCCTGGCTCTCCACTGAGGCACTTAGTGGCCTATCCACCTTCTCTTTAAAGACTTTTAGTGAAGGAGAATCAATTACTTCCTGATTGCTAGCCCATTCCACTCTTAGAGAACTCTAATCATTAGGAAGCTTTTCTTATATCAAATCTAGATCTCTTTCTCTTCAGCTTTTGTCCACTGTTACCAGTCTTTCCCCTCTGGGGCCAAACAGACGGCCTTTTCTGAGTAATGGATGCTCAAATACTAGAACACAATATTTATACCACTGTCTCTCTCCTCCAGACTAAGTATCCCCAGTTTCTTGGGTCAGTTTTCACAGTTCATGACCTCAAGGTTCTTTATTATCCCATATAGCCTTTTGTGGCCATTCCTCAGTTCATCCATGCACATTTTTCCCTATTGATTTATCTTTTTTTGAGGATGAACTTATCATCATAGAAATTCAGTATTTTATTAGTAATCTTTTTTTGAGAGAGGAAGGAAGGGTAATAGAGAGAGACAGAGAGAGAAAGAGAGAGAGACAGAGAGAGAGGGGAGAGAGAGGAGAGAGAGATGGGGGGGAGAGAGGAGAGAGAGAGAGAGAGAGAGAGAGAGAGAGAGAGAGAGAGAGAGAGAGAGAGAGAGAGAGAGAGAGAGAGAGAGAGAGAGGGAGAGGGAGAGACAGAGAGAGAAGGAGAGAGAAGGAGAGAGAAGGAGAGAGGAGAGAGAAAGAGAGAGAGACTGAAACAGAAAGACAAAGACAGAGAGACACAGAAAGACTGAAAGAGGGAGACAGAGAAGGAGAGGCAGAGATGGGAGAAGGAAGGGAGACAGTGACATAGAGTGGTGGACAGAGACAGAGAGATATATAAAGAGAGACATAGAGAGATGCAGGCAGAGATAGAGACACAGAGAGACAGAGACAGACACAGAGACAGACACAATAGGCAGAGATATAGAGACAGACAGATAGAGATACAAATACTGAGAGACAGAGATAAATTGACAGCAATAAAGATGCGTGAGAGTACATACTGTATGTATATAGCTGGGCACAGACAAGCACAGAAACTGAATGGAGAAATAAAAAAGACAGAGGGGAAAAAGGTAGTGAAGAAAAATGAGAGACAGAAAGAAGACATAGTGAGAGACAGAGACAGAGGGACTGGGAGAGACAGACTTATGAATCTTATCCTACAAAATCTCATGGATTTGTGATAAGGTTAAATTTAGGCTTTTGAGGTCAGTTGAGAATGGAATATTCCCTTAAAACAAACACAAGCAATTAAGAACAATCAGTACAGTAGCATTACCCATTTATGTAGCACATAACAGTGTCCACTTTTCTGCTGAGAGGAGAAAATTATGTTTTACTATCTTTTCTTCAGGTCCAATGGACATTTATACTTTCACCTTTTTTTAGTGAATTTTTTTGAACTTAGGTAAGGTCCATCACCTCTTGAAATCTCAATTTCCTCACCTTTGAAATGAAAGGAATGGACTATCTGACCTCCAAGCTCCGTTTAAGTTCTATATCTATAGTCTTATGATTATATTAGTCTCAAAGGAAATGAAGAACATTGATTTCCAGGGAGGATAAAGAGGGATATTCTTAGCAGAAAGATTGTCGTGGAAAGAACACTGGACTCCGAGTTGGCATAGACTTGCATCAACACAAATTCTAAGATGCTTATGAACTGTGTGATATTTGAACAAGTCATCTGACTGTTCAAACTTTCTCCATTTGTAAAATGAGTTTAATATTCCCTAATTTGTGGGATTGTCATGGGGATCAAATATGATAAAGTATACACAATGTACCTTTCAAATTTAAAATGTTACATAAATGATCTATGATGATAGTAATAATGATTAGTTGAGGTGGTGGTAATAGTAAAAACCTTTTTTGAACTTCAGTTTCTTTATCTTTAAAATGAGGTTAGTACTAACTCCAAAGGCTTGTTGTATTGGATCAGAACAAATGAGATAATGTGTGAAAGGCTTTTTGGAAACCTTAGGTTGCTAAATAAATGTCTTTTATTATTATTATGACTAACCCTCATCATTAGATAACTCTGATCCTCATAATTATTTTGATTTACTCTAAAAGAAGTAAGGAGGGCAGCCAGGTGTCCTAGCAAATAGAGTGCCAGTTTTGAAGTCTGAAAGACTCATCTTCCTGAGTTCAAATCTGGCTTCAGACCCCTTTAGTTGTGTGACTCTGGGCAAGTCACTCAACCCTGTCAAATGAACTGGAAAAGGAAATGGCAAACCACTCCAGTTTCTTTGCCAAGAAAACCCAAAATGGGATTACAGAATTGGACATAACTGAAACAACTGAACAGCAATAGAAACAGAGTGTCTCAGTTAGGATAAAGGAGGAAGAAAATTAGCCACAAGAAGAAAAGATTGGATGTTGTAGGAGAGGAAGCCCCCAAGGAATATGCCTGCTTTATCATTTCTCCTCACCTCCATCACTGGCACTCTTTAACAGGAGCCTGCTTTGATGATCTTCTGCTCAATTTGGAGGCTGAAGGCTTTTTCTTTCACGAATGGGAATGGGAAAGATTCATGGAGATCCTTGGCAGAAACATGTTCTGTTGTTGCTACATGCTTGACACTCGCTTTTGCCAGATCTCAAGGAGATAGGTAAATATTATTGCTTTTCTTTGGCAGATAAATGGAAAGACTTGGGATGGACAGCTCAGCTCTGAATACTAACTGCTGCTACTGCTTCATCTCAGGATAAACATGAGAAGCATTTGCCATAAGCCTTTCTCTCCGTTGGAAGACTCACCAGGACCTGTGGAATATTTCCTAGTAGAGATTATCTCTGTTTCTGAAGGGAGATTAGACAGAAGGGCTACTTTCACAAGAAATCACAAAGCCTGGATCTCCCCCTATATTGCCACACAATTGGAGGAGTGTTTTGGTCTGCTTAGATTTGGAAACTATTTGGGTTAGTGGCTAGGATGCTGAATGAAGACTCAGGAAGATCTGGATTTGAATTCTGATTCGCATACTCTAGCTTTATGGCATTGGACAAATCACTTAACCTTGCCTTAATCTCATCTTTAAAATGAGAGTTTGCTTTGATAATTTCTAAAATCCCATCCAGCTCCAAATATAAAGCTCTCATTTTGAAAATATAGGATTCTGTGCCAAAAGGAATTTAGAAGTCACCAAGTCTAGTCCCTCTCCTTTAACAGATGAGGAAACCAAGGCCCATGGAAATGAAGTGTCTAACAGTTATACAGGTTATGCAAATAGTATAACTTTGTTTTAAACTCATCTCATCTGACTCTCTATCCAGAGCTCTCACCACTATAAGCTATGGGGAACCAGCTTTATATATACCTCCATTTGGACAACTATGCAGAGTGAACTGAGCCTGTAATTCATGTCTAAGAATTGTTATCATCAGACCTGCCAAGCACAGGGATTTCCTCTTAGCTCTATATTCAATGCCTCATTGGCTAGAAGTCTAAATTCACTGAATCACAGAATTTTAAATTTGGAAGAGATTTTACTGGTTGTGTGACCAGTATCTGAACTGGAACAAGAGTTCTCTTGGTAACATACTTAGAGAGATAGAATGGGGTAAGGCAGAGGGTCAAGCATTTGGCCTGCAACAATCCAGAGGGGGATCAAACTAGATAAAAATGAAATTGGGGGAATCTCACAAAATAAGTAAAAGCACAATAAGACAGAGGTAATATTAGTTTGTGTTTTTCTAAGTCAATATGGGGACCACAGGGATCCTTTTGTAAGGCTTAGTGGCCCATTTCTATGAGTTTGACTCCCTTGGTGTAGTGGATTGAGTGGTGCATTTTGAGACTGGAAAATCTAGGTTCAAATCCCACCTCAGGCACGTACTACCTCTGTGAGTGTGGTCAAGTCATTTGCCTTCTCTGGTTCCCAACTTCCTCCTTTGCAAATTGAGGGATTTTGATTTTATGGCCTCTGTGGCTCCTTCTAACTCAAAATGTATGATTCTATAGTCACTTTGCCCCTATTTGAAGAATTCCAAGGACAAGAAAATAGTTACTTTCATAATTAGCCCATTCTCTGTTTGAGCAGTTCTAGTTGTCAGACATCAAGTCTAAACTTGCCTTTTCTGTACTATACTCATTTTTCCTGGTGCTTCCCTCTGGGGCCAAAGAGAACAAGTTTAATCCTTCTTCGACTCAATTTAGTTCAGTTAAAATTAATTGTAGTGAATTCAGGTACACAGCCCCCTTTCCCCACTGCACCCCATTTGTGTTATTAGGAGAATAACAAAGAGTCCCCTACAGAGGAGAGGTATATATGCCATGGTGATCAGTCAACCAACAACCATTTATTAAGTGTCTATTATGTGTGTTAGGCACTGGGGTACAAATACAAAAAAAAAAAAAAGAAAAACCCTCTGATTTAAGAATCTTACATTCTGTCACAATAAAATCATACAGTATAGCTCTCTCTCTCTCTGTACAACTTAATAAAACCCATATATATGGCACCCTTTCTGGGTTGCTCTCCAGCTTTTTCCCTTGCATGCTACTTCCCAAAAATGGTAGATGCTATCTCAGTTTCTGGGAAAGCCTCTGGGTTGGCTTTCCCAACACTATAGAGAATGCATAGCCCCCATCCATGTACCTTCCCATTAACAAATCAGTTATCAGACTTCTTAGTTCATAGAAAAGGCATGTATTTAAAGATTTGGCTCATTGAGTGTTTCCTCCAAAACTGATTCCAACTCAAGAAACTGAATCCTTCAATTGTTGGATAGCTTGGCTGTCTCATGGTATGGCACTGTGTTGGCCAACACCATCCTGATCCCTGTCTGCTGCCATTCTCAGGAAAGTCTCAATTCTCTACCTTGAGCTTTCAGACCATGTGCAGTCTTTCTCCAGGGATCCCTCTATTCTCTTTGCCTCCTCACTCTGGGCACAATCCATCCTGCACATCTGTGGTAGGATCTGACCAAATGGAGTAGTCTATGAGCCTGGTTCAAAGCTTTTAGAGTTGAGAACTCCAGATTTAGAGTCAAATGAAATGGGTTAAAAAACAGGCCTGTAGTATTTACTATCTGTATCACTGTGTTAGTCACTTCATCTCCACTTCAACTCTTCTTTGTTTGATTTAGATAAAATGAGTTTCATCTGATGCCCATAACCCCAGTCCTTCCTCCATGTTTCTTCTTTTCAAGCACCTTCTTTTACTCATGCATCACTCATGTCATGTACTCTACTAATGAGAAATAACAAATTTCACTCCTGCAATAGACAGGATACTATGCTGAATAGCCTCTAAGCTACTTTAAAACATTGAGATTTACCATGCTGTGATTCTGAAATGACCCAGTATATTAGATTACATCCAAAACTCATTTGTATTGAGCTCCATTCATTCTCCAGACTAATTGGTAGCAAATAAGTAACAGAAATCATTGTCTGGATTGGATATAACTCATTTGACTGGTAGCCAATTCATTTAGTTGATAAGCATTTATTAAACATTTACTGTGTACCAGACACTGTTCTGGGCTCTGGGAAAACATTTTTTTTTTTTAGTAAAAATAACCTCATATAATCTCAGCATTAGAAGCAATCTCAGAGTCCAACTAGGCCAACTATGACTAAAACAAGAATCCTGTTTACAACATATCCAATAATGTGTGTTTACACCTTTTGCTTAATAACTCCCAGTTAGAGAGAACTCCCAGGGAAGCCTAGAACTTTGAGAAACCAAAATAGCATGAGAAAAGTGAAAAAAGTGAGTTAATCCCAGGATGTTTTGTCTACATAGAGAGAGGGAGAAAGACAAGGGGAAAAATCTGAGTGATTTTTCATTGAATAATTAGATTTAAGTTGGATATTTTGGCATTTTGTAGTTGGGTTCACTTGAAGGCTTGAGCACAGGCCAAGAATGAACAATTCCTATTTTTTGGCTACAGGAGTGAATAGAATGGCAAAGGTTTTGTCTGTATATCTATCAATTTCACTTACGATGAAGCATTGTACTAGGGTGGTAAAAGGAATCCTGGCCTTGGTGGTAGGAGATTGGGGTTCAGGTTTTGATACTGTTAACTTTCTGTGTATGATCAGTAAGTAATGATTTAATCTTTCTGAATCCTCAGTTTCATTCTTTGGCAGATTGGAACTAAGAATACTTTGAGTACTCCCTCAATGGGACTGTAACAAAGAAAATGTTTTATAAACCACAAATCCCTTTGTAAATATCAGTTGCTATTTATTATTTTTCCCTTGACCAGTCATTTTGGCCTATTGACAGTTTCACACCCATGACACTATCTCTTGACTTATCTCCATGCTTTTGCACTGACTGTCTTCCTTCTGGGTAATGCACTACCTCTTCACCTCCACCTCAGTCAGTCAACATATATGTATTTGTATATATGTATATGGTAAGCACCTACTATGTGCTAGGGATAGAAAGAAAGGCAAAGGACAGTTCCTTGAAAAGTTCAGAATCTAACAGGAGAGAAAATATACAGAAAACTACGTACCAACAAAATACATACAGGATAAATCGAGGATAAGCCACAGAGGGAAGGTACTGGCATTAACAGATATGGAAAAAGATTCCTGAAGAAGGTGGGGTTTTAGCTGAGACCTGAAGGAAGCTAGGGAAGCTGGGAAGTGGGGAAAAAGAAGGGAAAGAGTCCCAGCCATGGAGGACAGCCAGTAAATTTTTCTTGATCAACACAGCTGCTGAAATGCTCTCTCCCCAAATTATTCTGTGTTCATTTTGTATATATTATGTATTTTCTTGTAGAAGTAGATCTTGTTTCCCCCTTTATAAATTTAAACTCCTTGAGTACAAAATTCATTATATTTCTGTTTTTATCCCCAAAACCAAGAATAGTATCTGACAGAGTAGGTGCTTAATGAATGAGTTTGTTGATTTATGATCTGATAAAGAGTTTTGAATAGTACTTCTTAAGCATGAGGTAGAAGAGGGCTTCCTTTCCTGCTAGGTGGGCTTTCATCAAACTGGCTTTTGAAGATAGAAGGATTCCAAATGGAAGCCTGAGGGAACATCTCAAGAAGTTACGTTAATGGATTAGGCATTCATTAATATATGAATCCATTTGCCAACTACTACAGAAGTTTATCAGTTCCCATAACTTCCCAAGTTTCCTTAAATTATTCACATTAGTTGTTTCTTAGGGCATGATAATGTTCTATTACATTTATTATATTATTTATTCAGATATTCCTTAATTGATGGTCTTTTATTTTCATTCCAGTTATTTGCTACTTCCAAAACCAAGTTAAGGATAACCAACAGGCCTCAAACTCATCAATGAGTTAGGAGGATGTTTACTACAAGCATGTGAAGACTTCCCCTGGCAGAATGGACAGATGAGAACAATTTGTTCCAATGGCTATAAAAGTAACTAAGGAGGCACTGTGGATCTCTTAAAACTTAGTCAGACTTAGAGATGCCAAGGTCATCCACTGCATCCTTGACCATCTTCAGTCTTCCTGACTTGTCTTGCCAAAGGACTTCAATGACTCTGGAAGAGAAAGTGAGGTTGATGACTTTTTTCAGCTCTGCCTCAATTAAATCCAATTCATGAGCATGCCAAGAAAGACATCACTCATAATGTCATTGTTCCTCTTTGAAAATGAAGTATGAACAACAACTTTCAAAATAATTTTTGATGGAGGAAGTCTGGCACCAAATAATCGATCCTAAGTAAAAATAGAGAAAGACATCAAAATTTAGGGGCATTGGTGGCAATTTAGGCAGATGAGAAATAATCAGGGGAGAAGCTGCAATGAAATATTGTTGAGCACCCACTCTCCCTGTACCCAGCAGAGTAGGGAGAGTATGGAATATCAGTCATTGGTATTCTTGAAATTCCTTTTGAGAATTGTACATGTAGAGAACATGTAGAAATCTTAGAGGTGGTATCTCCTGCAGAACTTCTAATTGATTTTAGTTATCCCAGGGTGATCTTGGAGGAGACCATGAGATATGGGTTAAAGTATACCTTCAAGACTTTTTATTGACTCTGTCTCAATGCAACCAGGACTCCATGGGTCATGCCTACATTTCCTCAGGGTCCCAGAGAAATTAATAATATTCCTGTACCACTACGGTCACTTGATTTAAAGTCAGAAGATCTGAATTTGAATTTCTGCTCTTCTATTTGAGCAAATACTTTATTTCTCTAATATTTTCTTGCCTCAACACAGTCCCCAGAAAGAACTCTGGGTTAGAATGACTACCCCAAACATTCCTTGGCCTTGAGTCAATGCCTCAAGATACAAGCCTAAATTGCCCAATGATTTCACAACTAATGAGGATTATAGTCAATCCATCCAAGCTCCAGATAAAACTCAGAATCAACTTTAAGAATCAAGTGAGGTGAGAGGCATGAACTGAAGAAGTAGAAGGAGGTATATAAAAAGGAGGTCTATTAAAAAAAAATAGCCCTTACCTTCCACCTTAGAATCAACACTGTGAATTGGTTACAAGACAGAAGAGTGGTTAAGAGCTAGGCAATGAGGTTTAAGTGATTTTCTCAGCATCATCCAGCTGGGAAGTGTCTGAGCTCAGATTTAAACCCAGGATCTGCAGTTTCCAGGCCTGCTGTCAATTCACTGAACTGCCTAGTTACCCCAGGAGAAGATCTATTAGACAAAACCTTGGTGGTAATTAGATTCCATCTAGAGACCTTCAAACAGTGAACACATAAAAGCAGCTTATTGTTATAAACATTTTAATTGCCCATCAAATGAAAGTATAAAGAGGGAGAATTTGGGGGAGCTGTTTAAAGAGACCAGTAGAGATGCATTCATCGACTAGGTTGAGTTTTAGACATGTATAGAAGAGTAACAGAATGAGGACAAAAACACGGAATGACTTTGTAAGAATGAGATGAGGCTTTATGACAAATATTTGAGAAATAAAAAGCCTTTTTAGGTATTTAGGGGCAAGAGAAAGGATGAAACTCGTTTTCTATCAGAAGATGATAGTAATTGCTTTAGAGAAGATAAGGAACAGCTATTTTGTTTCCATCTCATGTCATGTTGTGAGAGAGGAAACATTGCTTTTTCTAGAGAAAAATTCATAGAGGGAATAAAGAAAGAGATAGGAAAGAAAGAAGGAGATAAGAAAAGAAAAGAGAGAAGGAAGGAAGGAGGGAAAGAAAGATGGGAAGAAGGAAGGAAGGGTCAGGTCACAGTCATTAGTGACATAAGGATACTGGAAGGGGCTCTGGATAACAGAGTGAGATGATAAAGGGAAAGTCTGTGATGACTCCTAGAGTTATTTTCTACATGACTTGATACATAGCATGCATGAGGGGAAGTAATATGTAGTAAGGCTTACAAGATAGTTTGGAGGCAATTTGTAAAGGGTTGTAATTGTCAGAGTTTATATTTGCTTCTAGGAGTAATAAAGAAGTTGCTGAAGTTTGATAAGGAAATGATATTGGCAGACCTATGCTTTAGGAAAGAGATTTTGGCAGCTGAGTGGAGGATGAATTTTAATAAATCTGAGGAAGGATGACCAATTAGGTGGTTATTGCAATAAGCTAGGGAAAAGGTTATGAGAGTTTAAACTAAGGTAGTACATAGAGAGAAGGGGACAAATGTGATGTGGGGATGTTGTGGGGAAAGGGGAAAGCAATAATTTTCTTTAGTTCTTATTGCCAGTCCTACTGATGAGGGTCTGACCCAGAGATAAATGAGACTAGAATGAGGAGGCATAGCAAACCTTTATTGGAAGAAAGAAAGGGGTGGGGAAATGGAAGGAAGAGGCAGAGGTGGCATATAGCAAGGCTTTATTGGAAGCATGAATCTCTCTTTTTCCTTCCTTCCTTCCTTCCTTCCTTCCTTCCTTCCTTCCTTCCTTCCTTCCTTCCTTCCTTCCTTCCTTCCTTCCTTCCTTCCTTCCTTCCTTCCTTCTTTCCTTTTCCTTGTCCTTCCTTCATTTAAAAAATACTTACCTTTTTAGTATGAATTAAAAACAAAATATTTTTTCTTGATTATATATCAGTATAATTTTCAATATTTGTTTTCTGATATTTTGTAATCTGTTTCCTCTCTTTCCCTTTCCTTTCCATCCCTCTCTCCTAGCCAAGAGGACTGATAATATTATATAGGTTGAACATATATTATTAATAATATATATTTCCATGCTTGTCATGGAAAAATTCATAGAGGGAATAAAAGGAAAGAATGGTATATTTCTATTTGCATTCAGATTCTATTACTTCTTTGATGGTGGATATATTTTTGTTGTCATGAGTCCCTTGGAGTTGCTCTGGATTGCCCTGTTGATAACAGTTGAGTCATTTACAGCTGATCATTGTACATCATTGCTGTTACTGTATACAATGTTCTGGTTCTGCTCACTTCCCTTTGTATCACTTCATTAAGTCTTTCTAGGTGTGTGTGTGTGTGTGTGTGTGTGAGAGAGAGAGATCATCTTATCTTATTATCAGGTCTAAGACAGAAGAGTGTCCAGGGCTAGGGTTAGGCAATCAGGGTCAAATGGCTTGAGCAGGGTCACACAGGTAGGAAGTATCTGGACCCAGGTTTGAACTAAAATCCTCACAAGCTTAGGACTGGCATTCTATTTACTGTGCTGGCCCTTACCTTGTTCCCTTTCTTATGCCCCCTTGACAATCCTTCAGTTAAGCCTCCCCTTCCAGAGGTAATAAGACCAGGCAATGCTCTATATCATATCTATATCATTGCCCTTTATCTTCTCTAAGACCTACTAAGTTCTAGCAACAGAATACCTGAATCAATGCTACTTCCTGGAGTTCATAGGATTATTCCCTAAAATAAAAAAGGGAAATGGGATTTGATATAACTTTTACTAGACCACAATGCTCTTGCAGGATTGAATGGGCTCTGCCTATGAAAATTTCTTCCATCTTATCTCAAGGGCTTCTTATCTACTTGGAATGAGGGATTATCTTAATCTTCCCCACTTGATCTCTCCCCTGCACTACCACCACCTAGCCCCAGCTCCAAGAAACCCAAAAACTGAGAATAGCAACATTTATAACCCAGTGCATTCAGTCATCATCCTGAGAAAAAATCTGTGAGGAGATGCATCCTGGCAAGTACTTCACTTTTGTAACTATAGAAAATGTATTTTTTCCAGATTATATGTCAATACAATTTTCCAGTATTTGTTTTCTGATATTTTGCTCTTCATGTTCTCATTCTCCCATCCCTTTCCAAGAAAGCAGGTAATATGATAATGGTTGTATATACACTGTCATATAATACACATTTCCATGTTCATCATATTGTGAAAGAAGATACATATTGCTTTCACTAGAGAAAAATTCATGGAGGAAATAAAGAATAGAATGATTCAATTTGTATTCAAATTATTTCTATTCCTTGTGTGGTAGTGGATATCCTTTAAGTGCTTCACTTCTAATGAGAACCTAGAAAAGAAAGTTTTTGTAATTTAAATCCTTGACACTGTCAAATGGTTCAGTATCAGAAACTGGTGTGATTTCATTAGTGCAAATGACATTAAAGAAGAGTATTACCATCTGCTTTGCTACTATACCTTAAGGACTATGGGACTTTCCATCGGACTTGTAGCCCTAGTAGGATTAGATAAACTCAAGTCATTTTCAACTCTAGATCTCTGGTTCCATGAAAACAGTCCTAACTCTGATTCTTACTGATGTTATCAGTACTAGTTTACTTGCTCCTGGGAATGAAGGTCTCTCTCTTCCTCCCAAAATATCTCTGCTTTCATTTCTCATGCTTTCAAAGTATCTTTCTGAGTTTGTCTTTCTAAATTCTCTTAGTACCTTTCTGTTGAAATGCTTCCCACTCCATTCTTTCTTGAGTCTTAGGAAAAACCCCATTACATGTTCCCCACTTCCTTTTCTGATATTCCCCATGCCCAGCATCTCTACTAATTTCTTTTCAAACCCTGTGCTCCACTCACTCAAAGACATTAAAAGGAAATTAAAAAAAAAACACACAGAGAAACACCTCCATGATTACTTCCTGCATCTTTCTCTCCACAATTTGGCTGACTCGCAACAAATGCTGTGGTCAGTAAATTGGACTACACCCCCTTGCCTCCAACCAATGATGTAGGAAGAAAGCCACAGGCCCTCTGAGGATGAAGAGAAGGAGAACCATGACTGAGGAGAAATGGTTTTACAAATTGACTCCACATGAATGCCACTTGAAAAGATTGTTTTCAGATGATTGACCAACTCTCCAAATGGAAATACGAAAATTCGATGCAGCTCCCAATAGCCTCTCCTCTCATTCTCCAAAAGGCACACAGAAAATATAGAGAAAAATAACTTGTTTTGCTGCAGGTTAACAATGCTTCTTCCCCCTTTTGCATTGGATGAATTGAACTGAGAATTTAATTAGAGAAATGCACGAGATTATTAGATGTGATATTGTGGAAAGAACATTGGATTTGGAGTCAAAGGAAAAATTATCTATTGAGAGCCAATGGACTTTTGTTGAAATCTCATCTCTGCCACTTACCTCCCATATAAATTTGGACAAATTACATTCCTTCTTGGAACATCAATGTTTTCATCAGTAAAATGAGGATTAAGTGACCTCTCTGGTTCATTCCAGCTCTAAATCTGTTCCCTTAGGAAATGAATTCAAATTTTGGCACTGTAGATAGTACCATCATCCTCCTGGACATTTTCACTGTCACAGTCATCCTCAACTCTGCATTTTGTCACTTTCCTCCATTCTGAGTAATTGCCAAAACCTGTTATTTCTAGTTTTCTCCTTCATAAAATCTCTTGTATATACTCCTTCTTTTCCCTTGACACTGACAACACCCTGGTACAGACCCTCATTGCCTCCTGCCCAAGCTACATTGTAAAAGCTTTTTGGTTGGTTTTCCTGACCAGAGACTATTCACTCTGGTAGTTTCTCCACTTAGCTGTCAAAGTGATTTTCTTAAATCCAAGGTCTAGCCCTATCATATCTCCTCTTTTCCTTTTCCCCCTTCAACCAACTCTGGTGGCTTCCTATTTCCTCTAGTATCAAATATAAAATCTTCTGTTTGTTTTTCTAAGTTCTTCCTACTCCTTCCTACCTTTAGTCTTCTTTGACTTTATACCTCTATATTCTGTGGTCTAGTGACACTATCATCCTCACTATTTTTCTCACAGAACTAGCACACACATTCCACATCTTAGAGTTTTCTAGCTGTCCTCCACCCTTGAAATTTTCCTCATTTTTGCCTCTTAGCTTCCCTAGCTTCCATCAAGTTTTAGTTAAATTTTGCCTCATGCCAAAAGTCTTTTCCTGACCCTTATCTTGGTGCCTTCTCTCTGTTGATTATCTTTATCCCACATATATATTTTGTTTTTACATAGTGCTTTGCATGTATTTTTTCCTGAGTCCTTGAATTCCTTGAAAACAATGATTGTCTTTTGTCTTCCTTTGTATTCCCATCATTTACACCAATTCCTTGCAAATGTTGCTGTTGTTTAGTCATTTTTTTCAGTTGTGTCATGTCCAACTCTTCATGACTCAATTTAGGGTTTTCTTGGTGAAGATACTGGATTAGTTTGCCATTTGTATCTCCAACTAATTTTACAATTGAGGAAACAGAGGCAAACAGGCTTAAGTGACTTGCCCAAGATCATGTATCTAGTATCTGAAGCTGGGGTATAGTAAGTGCTTAATGAAAACCAATTGACTGACTACTAACTTTTCTAATTATGACTAGTGTGTCTTTGACCAAAATGCTTTATTTCTTAAGGCTTTAATTTCTTCACCTGTAAAATCAAGGGGTTGGATTAAATAGTCTCTGAAGTCTCTTGAAGCTTTTGTTCCAAAGACAAGATTCCCCCTCATCTTTTATATGTAATATCTATGAAAAGTGATTATTTTATGAAGCAAAAAAGATATATCGATTGCTGGATTTCCAATGAAAATAAGCATAGTCAACCTAATTCTTTGAGTTGTATATCAAATAAAAGGGAATCAATCTAAATCAATCAATCTAAAAATCAATCAATCTAAAAATTTATCAATCTAAAAAGGGAACACCTCTATGCAGAAGGAATTTTCAGTGGGCCATCTTCCTCAGTGTGCAGGAATATTAAGTTGTCATAACATTTTATGCAATCAAAGATTTAAAAATTTCAAAAGACCTTAGAGATCAACTTGTCCAATCACTTTGTTTTACAGATGAAATCAGAAAAAACAACATCACTAAGCCTCAGTGACCTGTTCAAGGAAAGTTGAATCCTTGGTCCCCTGAATTCAAGTTCAGGACTCTTTTTAGCACACCACACTATTTCTATTGAATCAGAATGAAGGAAAACAACTGCCTGGTAGGGTCAGGGTTTTGCTAAATCACCTCTGAGGTTGATGCTAGATCTAGGAATTCAAGAAAGAATAGATTTTTTACCACTCAATTACTGAGAGCCATTCTAATAATTCATAACCTAAATTTAAAAGTTAGATGAAAATTCAAGTAATAATTGCATAATTATACTTTCAAATTCAATAAATTGAATGTGACATATTGTGAGCAAACCAAGTTGTACATTTCACATGGTTTTGATTCCAAATGAAGTGATTTAATTGTGCATAGAGAAGGCAACAGTGTGAGTATGTCATCCAGCAGGGGTGGGGTGTCATAATTTTCCATTATTTTTGATTTAATACTAATGTCAGTTTCCAAGAAAACACTTAGACCATTTAATGTCCTTCTTGAGACCATTTAATGTCCTTCTTGAGAGCCTCAAATCTAGACTAGTTTTCTTATAGGCATTCAGAATCATGGGCCTAAAACATTAAGTCCAGGTTTTCTTAATGTAGGATTTGTGATTAAAAAAATAATTAACTGCATTTCACTATAATGGGTTTCCTTTGTTATTCAATGTATTTTGATTTTTTCATGTAAAAATGTTCTAAGGGGTCCATCATCTTTATAAGAAGTCCAGAGGTCCATGAGAGAAAAGGCTAATAACCCTTTAGTGTAGCTGTTCTCATTGTAAAGATGAAGAAACTGAGACCCAGAAGGGAAAAGCCATTAAGCCAGAAAGCATTTATTAAGCATCTATGATATTCCAGGAATTTTGCTAAGTTCTAGGGATGCAAAGAAAGGCAAAAGATCATCTTTGCTCTCAAGGAGTTCCCAGTTCAAAGGGATAGACAAGGTGCAAACAATTGTGTAAGAAAGATAATATGTGGAATAAATTGGAGATAGTTTCAGAGGAAAGACACTGAGATTCAGGAGGACTGTGGAATGCTTTTTTTCTTTTTTGAAAACCCTTACCTTCTATCTTGAATTAATACTGTTTCAGTTCCAAAGAAGAAGAATGGTAATTGGGCAATTGGGGTTCAATGATTTGCCCAGGGTCACCTAGCTAGGAAGTGTCTGAGGTCAAATTTGAAAACAGGACCTCTTACCGCAAGTCCTGGTGCTTTATCCACGAAGTCACCTAGTTGCCCTTTGGGGAGTGCTTCTTAAAGAAAGTAGGACTTTAGTCCAAACTTGAAGAAAACCAAACTGTGTGAATGAGGAAGAAGAGAATTTTAGATATGGAATTCAACCAAGGAAAATGTCCAGAGTTTGGAGATGGGATATTCTGTGAGAGGAACAGATTGGAGATCAGTGTGTTTCAGTGAACTGCAGAATACTTGGGGAATGAATCAGTCAGTCAATACTCATTTGTTGTGTACCATGTGCTGGACAGTCTGTTAAGCACTGGGGATTCCTTATACCTTACTCATACCCTAGTATTCTGCAATTCCCTGACATTGATCTCCAAGTTGTCCCTCCTCTCAAAAGTAGTCAGACTATGTGGATGGGGAATAAGAGAGTTTCAGGCATGGAAGACAGCTGGTGAAAATGACCAGTATCGGGAGAAGGAATATCCTGTGGGAGGCATTTTAAAGAGATCGCCCTAGAGTAGGGTAGGTGGCATGGTCAGGAAACAGGAGTATAAGACAACATTATGAGAATATATGAGAGATCTTATGAAGGTAAAATCAGTAGGACTTGATAATAGATTGGATATGGGGAGGCCATGAGAGAGAGTGAGAAGCTGAGGATGATACATAAGTTGTGAATCTAGGTGGTTGAGAAAAATGGTGGTGCCCTTGACTCTAATAGAAAATTCAGGAAGAGGGAAAGGATTAGAGGGGAAGAGAATATGTTTCATTTTGGGCATGAGACATCCCGTGACCAATGAGAACCTCAAAATGTAAATCTGGAGGTTTGGAAAGAGTTTAGGGTGAGACAAATAATTCTGCAATTCATCAACATAGATTTAATAGTTGAATCAATGGGACTTGAGACTGCCAATTGAAATAATATAGTTGGAGAAGAGTGGTCAAAGGACAGGGGAAACAGTTAGTAGGCATGACCTAGAATGAAGATCTAGCAAGGGAAACTGTGGAAGAATGATCTGACAGATGGGAAGAGAATTGGGAGAGAGCAGAGTCATGTAAACCTAGAGATATGAGAGTATCAAAGTTGGAGTTAGAGCTCAGATTTCCTGGCTCAGCATTTTCTCCTTTACTAAAATCTTTCCCCATATATGGACGTGATGATATTTCTGATCTTACCTCCATGACAGGTGGAAGTTGATGAGAAGTGACAAGTTTGGTGACATTTCCATGAATAGAAATCCAAAAGATTCTCTTCTTGTAGAAAAGTCCATTATACTATATTATACTATAATGTACTATATATATATATGCATACATACATATATACTATATAATATGCTATACTAGAATGTACTATATTATATGCATTAATAAAAATAATAATTGTTTGCATATCTCTTATGCAAGACTGTCTAAGCAATTGGGATATAAAGAAAAAGTCATTTTTATTCTCAAGGAACTTAATTTCTAGTCTGAAAAAGATAACTCATGAATAAGTCATAATACAAGGAAAATTGGGGATGATTTATTCTGTCATTCACTTTTTAAACAAAATAAAAATGGCTGAAGGAGTTCAACCAGAGGTCTATATATCCAGTATCTAGACTGAGCTTAATTGCATGTGTCTGCTTTGTAGCTATATACTGAAATGATGGAAGTAGCTGACATTCCCAGAAGATCTCCATGTCTTCCCCAGGAAAGAGGAGGAAGATGGTAGGTCATGTTTGAAGAAGAACAAAAAGGACATTTTTTTTGTATTGTTGAGTATGTGGCGAGGTGAGTAGAGTATAACATTGGAAGGATAGAACAATCTGGGTTACAAAGAGCCTTAAATGCCGAACAAAGGAGTTTATATTTGATTCTGGAGATAACAAGGAACCATTGGAACTTATCAATCAGGAATGTTATATGGTCAGGCTTAGACTTTCAAAAAATCATGATAGAAGCTAGATTAGAGTGAGTGTTAAGTGACTAATTTGTAGTCACTCAGCTAAGAAAGGTTGGAGTTAAGATTTGAACCCAACTTACAATCTAAATAGAGAGAAATGAACACACACAACAAAAGATTCTGGAACCTTTTTCAGAGTATTAGAGAAGGGAAAGATTTGAGGTAAGGATACTGGTCAGTAAGCTATCAATAACTTAGATGAGGAAATAAAGGCCTAAACTAGTATGGTAGTCATGTGAGCGGAGAAAAGGGAGCATGTCTGAGAGATACAGTGAAAGTGAACAGAAGATGTAGCAACAGATTAGATATAAGGGTTAAGTGAAAATGAGGAATTGATGACATCCTGGGTATGAGGAGGTGACTTGGTAGTCACAAGCAAGTTCTTAAGAAGAGAAGTTTTTTGGCAAAAAGTGATGAGTCCTCTTTGGGTAGGAGTTGAGTTTGAGATGTCTATGGGACATTCCATTTGAGATGTCCAGTAGGAAGTTTCTGATGCATGATTGGATTCAGAAGAGGGACTGGGACTAGATAGATAGATCTGGGTAGAACTAATGTTCTTTCCACTGTAACATGAGGACAAGTTGGGAAGCCAGTTGGAGCAGTGGATAGAGCACTGGGCCTGGAGTCAGGAAGATCCAAGTTCAAATCCAGTCTCAGACACTTACTAGCTGTGTGACCCTGGGAAAGTCACTTTACACTATTGGCCTCTGTTTCTTCATCTATAACATGAGTTAGAGAAAGAAATTACAAACTCCCACAAGATATCTGCTGAGAAAACTCCAAATTTGGTCACAAAATGTTAGGCATGACTGAAATGACTGAACAACAAAAACAAAAAATTGTCACCTTTGGCAAATCATTTCACAAATCTGGGCTAGTTTTATTTACAAAATAGAGGACTTGATCTCAGTGATCTGTAATGTCCATCTGAGCTCTAAATCTATAATTCTATGATGCAAATGATTCAATAAATAATTGTTGATTGTTTCATATAGTTTTTTTTCTCCCCTCTTCAAAATACTCATTTTTTTAAAGAAAAACTGTTAACACATATATTTAGTTATAATAATTTCAGGCCAAATGATTTTTTCCTATTGGTCATACCACTCTTCTCCATCTATATTATTTCAATTGGCATTCTCATCAAGTTCCATTGATTCAACTATCACATCTATATTGATTTTTTATCTTACTTGCTTCTACCTCAGACACATGTTGAATGCATGACCCTGGACAAGCTCTTAACTTTTCATGGTGCCAGGTAAGCATCCAAAACTTTAACAACAAATTATACTTATATGCATTTATAAGGGTTCTGAGGATCAAATGAAACAACATACCACTACTGCTTTGCAAACTTTCAAGTTCTAGATGTCAGCTTATTTTATTATTATTTAAAAAAAACTAAACATCTATATCTTCCAAATTCATTTTTATGGAACAAATTCTTCTGAATGGTCAATCCTAAATTGGTGATTATTAAGAACTCTTAGCATATCTGTACTCTCTGAAAAGTCTTTTTTCCTCACAATGTGCTCACTATCCACATTATTCTAAGTGGTGAATGACTTCAGGTAGAACCTATTAAGTATCTTTTTTTAAAAAACCCTTACCTTCTGTCTTGGAGTCAATACTGTGTATTGGCTCCAAGGCAGAAGAATGTTAAGGGCTAGGCAATGGGGGTTAAGTGACTTGCCCAGGGTCACACAGCTGGGAAGTATCTGAGGCCAGATTTGAACCCAGGACCTCCCATCTCTAGGCCTGGCTCTCAATCCACAGAGCTACCCAGCTAGACTTCCACTATCGTACCAAATTGGTCTAGCAGACTCCAGGGCTTTGGATAATATCACAGTTAGGCCTCCGCAACTTCAACTCCCAGGGTAGTCAGGAATGCTTTAGACTTGGGATCAAGGTAATTCAGCAGAGAGGAGAGTAGAAAGTTAGAGGGAGTATACATAGAGTGTGAGTTGAATATGGTGGGGTAATATAAAAAAATAAAATTAGAGCTTGAGAAAGAGGAATGCATTGGGAGGAGGGGGAAGGTGAAAATAAGGCAAAGTATTACACATAAAAGAAGCATGAAAAGTTTTTTATAGCAGAGGAGAAGACAGAGGAGTTTGGGAGGGAACATACAAACTTTACTACCATGGGAATTGTCTCAGTGAGAGAAGAACATACACAATCAATTGGATAGGAAAAGATATCTAACCCTATAGGAAAGTAGGAAAGGAAGGGGATAAAAAGAGGGGTGGTGCTGACAGAAAAGAGGGAAAATTAGAGGAAGAAAAGGTCAGAAACTAAATAGGAGTAAATAGGATGGGGAGTAATACACAGTAATTATAATGGTGAAAGTTATTTTTCAAGACTCTCTAAGAAAGACCCTATTTCCTAAATGCACAGAGAAATGAGTTGAATATATAAGAATACAAGTCATTCCCCAAATGATAAATGGTTAAAATATATGAACAGGCAGTTCTCAGACAAAGTAAATAAAGTTTTGTATAGTCATGCAAAAAGTACTCTAAATCACTATTGATTGGAGAAATGCATACTAAAGCAACTGTTCCAAAAAAAAAGATTAAAACCAAAAAGGAGAACCTATAGTGCAATAACATTTAAAATAGCTCTTTTTTGTGGGGGAAAAGAATTGGAAAGTGAGGGGATAGCCATCAATTGGGTAATGGCTGAGTAAGTCATAGAGCAAGATTGTAATATAATATTCTTGTGCTATAAGAAAATGATGAGCAGGAAGCCCTCAGAAAAACATAGAAAGATTTACACAAACTGAAGCAGAATCAAAAAAGAAAAACCAGAAGAACATTGTACAGAGGTAGATTTAAAGACAAAATCATAATTAAGGTGATGTCACTGGGTCTTTGTGCCAGGATTTCGAATTTAGAGAGCATTAAAGCATTTCTAGTATTTTAGCAGGGTTGGGGCAACTAGCATATAGGGCACAAAAAAGCATGGGACCTTTAAAAATAAAAGAAAGGGGGTAGCTAGGTGCCCCCTAGATTGAGAGCCATTCCTGGAGATGGCAGGTCCTGAGTTCCAATTTGACCTCAGACACTTTCTAGTTTTGCAAGTCACTTCCAAGATCAAAACAGTGGCATCTCATTGACTACATCATTGTACGCTGGCGAGACATCCAGGATGTAAAGATCACCAGAGCCATGAGAGGAGCTGAATGCTGGACAGACCACCGATTGGTTAGAGCGACTCTTCAAATGTGCATTGCGCCTCGCCATCCAAAATGCACCCAGACAGTTCGCGCATTTTACAACACGAGTCGTCTTAGAGATCCATTTTATTTGCAAACATTCCAGTCCTGCCTGGACAACAAGCTGTCTTCCAAGGGACCACTCACTGGAAGCTCAACCGAGAAATGGAACCAGTTCAGAGACGCAGTGAAGGAAACATCAAAGGCAGTCCTAGGCCCCAAACAAGGCAACTACCAGGACTGGTTCAACAAGAACAACACTGCTATTGAAGACCTATTGAGCAAGAAGAACAAAGCCTTTATGGAGTGGCAAAATAACCCAAACTCTGCTCCTAAAAAGGACAGATTCAAGTCTCTCTAAGCCATGGCACAGCGTGAGACCAGGAAGATGCAAGACCGATGGTGGGAAAAAAAGGCAGAAGAAATCCAGTGGTTTGCTGATATGAAAAACTACAAACAATTTTTCAGTGCCCTCAAGACTGTCTATGGGCCATCAAAACCCACCACCACTCCCTTGCTATCCTCTGACGGTGACACTCTCATAAAAGATAAAAAAGGCATCAGCAATAGGTGGAAAGAACACTTCAGTCAGCTTCTCAACTGACCCTCTTCAGTCGACCAAAGCGCCCTTGACCAGATCCCCCAAAACCGCTCCATTGAACAACTTGATGTCCCTCCTTCAATAGAGGAAGTCCAAAAAGCCATCAAACAAATGAGTGCAGGCAAGGCACCCTGTAAAGACGGGATCCCAACCGAGGTGTACAAGGCCTTAAATGGAAAGGTTCTCCAGGCATTCCACATAGTGCTGACCATATGGGAAGAGGAAGACATGGCCCCAGAACTCAGAGATGCCTCCATCGTAGCCCTATACAAGAACAAAGGCTCACGAGCAGCCTGTGACAACTACAAAGGCATCTCACTACTCTCCACTGCTGGAAAGATCCTTGCCCGTGTTATACTCAACAGACTCCTGTCATCTGTTTCAGACCAGAACCTGCCTGAATCACAATGTGGCTTCTGACCAGATTGCAGCACCATTGACATGGTCTTCATAGTGAGGCAAATGCAGGAAAAATGCCTTGAGCAGAACCTGAGTCTCTACATTGTCTTCATAGACCTGACAAAGGCGTTCGACACAGTGAATAGGGATGCATTGTGGGTGATCCTCAGCAAGCTCGGTTGCCCAGCAAAATTTGTCAAACTGATCCAGCTCTTTCATGTCGACGTGACAGGTGAAGTCCTATCTGGTGGAGCGACTTCCGATTGCTTCAACATCTCCAATGGCGTGAAACAAGGCTGTGTCTTTGCTCCGGTACTATTCAACCTATCCTTCACCCAAGTATTACAACATGCTGTGATGGATCTAGATCTGGGCGTCTACATCAAATACCGACTGGATGGCTCACTATTTGACCTTCGCCACCTGATTGCAAAAACAAAGACAACAGAGAGACTCATCCTGGAAGCTCTCTTTGCAGATGACTGTGCTCTCATGGCCCACCAAGAAAATCATCTCCAAACCATTGTGGACAGGTTCTCTACCATAACAAAACTGTTTGGCCTGATTATCAGCTTCAGCAAAACAGAGGTGCTGTTCCAACCTGCACCAGGGAGGCCAACGAACCAGCCATGCATTACAATCGATGGCACGCAGCTTTCTAACGTCAACACTTTCAAGTACCTGGGCAGCACCATAGCCAACGATGGGTCCCTAGACCATGAGATTAATGCCAGGATCCAAAAGGCCAGCCAGGCACTCAGGCGGCTGTGCTCCAAAGTCCTCCAACACAGCGGTGTAAGCACTGCGACGAAGCTCAAAGTGTATAACGCAGTGGTCCTCAGCTCGCTCCAGTATGGTTGTGAGACATGGACACTGTACCGGAAGCACATGAAGCAGTTGGAGCAATTCCACCAACGCTCTCTCTGGTCAATCATGAGGATCCGATGGCAGGACCGAATCACCAACCAGGAAGTCCTCGACAGAGCCAACTCCACCAGCATCGAAGTCATGGTCCTCAAAACCCAGCTACGATGGTCTGGACACGTCATCCGCATGGACCCACAGCGAATACCAAGACAGGTATTCTATGGTGAACTGTCAGCTGGACTCAGGAAACAAGGCCGACCAAAGAAAAGATTCAAGGATCAGCTAAAGTCCAACTTGAAGTGGGCTGGCATTACACCAAAGCAACTAGAACTCGCTGCCTCTGACAGAAGCAGCTGGCGAACCCCCATTAACCACGCCGCCACCACCTTTGAAGATGAGCGATGTCGACGTCTTGCCGCTGCGCGTGAACGCCGACACCAGGCCACAACCGCACCTCCCGCAACAACTGGCGTCCCAGGCCCCGTGTGCCACAAACTGTGCGCCTCAGCCTTTGGATTGCAAAGCCACATGAGGGTACACCATAGATGAAACTGCACAAAGACAATAGTCATTCTCGATCACTGAGAGACTACTATATATATATATATATCATTACTTAGCCTTACCACTCTTCTGCCTTGGAACCAATACACTGTATTAAATCTAAGACAGAAGGTAAGGGTTAAAAAAAGAAAAGTAAAAAAGGTAAGGGAGAGAAATGGTAGCAGAAGTACTTTCTTTGTCCCTGGCCTGACATTGACTATTTCATTAACTATGAACAGACACTGAGAAACAGTTGGTGACCCCTAGAGTCCATCTGAGGAGCCAGCCAAATAGAGAAGCAATTGTAGCAGTATAGTCAAGAATGCTCATGTGATCAACTCCAAAATGCCCTATTCCTGTGATCAGGGTGCATTTAGATCTATCATGGAGGTAAGAAGAAAGAATTTCCATGGATGATAGAGATCAATTAAATAGCCCAGTTACATAATTCTGAATAGACCTCAGTCCTAGGCAAATGAGTAAGCAGCAACCACTCTCAAAAAGGGGAAGATCTCAGGGTTAAAGGGACAGATAGCTATGTGGTACAGTGTATAGAGAGCTGGTCTGAAGTCATGAAGTCCTAAGTCCAAATCTGGCCTCAAATACTTACTAGCCGTGTGACCCTGGGCAAGTCATTTATCTTCTTTGCTTCAGTTTCCTTATCTGTAAAATGGGGCTATTATTAGCACCTACCTCCGAAGGTTGTTGTGAAGAGCAAATGAGATATAATTGTGAAGAACTTAACACTGTGCCTATCTGGAACATTTTAAAGTTCTTACTCTACATGTGGATGAGCCCTCCCTGGATCCCTGTGTCCTCACCTCTGCCATTGTCATTTTCTATCCTACTCTTCTTGTTATTGCTTTTGTTTAGCCTTCTAAACTAAGCCATCAATGGTCATGCCAGAGAGGAGCTAAGCCCTTTGGGGTGCTCTATGGGACCCAAACATCATCATCTCCACTCCAGCTATTTTCCTCACTTTCTCTGCTTTCTTCTTCCACTTCCTTTTCTTTGAAGACTGTCATCAAATCACTACTACCATTGTCTCTTCAAAAGGTGTGTCAGTAACTTCTCAATCTTTTATTTTTATAACTTCCCAGATCACAGCAGTATTCCTTGTTCACTCTTTGTGTATGATTTCCTCCAGCAGAATTGTCAGCTCCCAGAGGGCATGAAATCTCATTTTAGTATCTCTAGCTCTAAGAACAGAGCATCACACATAATAAAGAACCATAATAAAAATAATAATTGGTAATTATGTGATACTTTCATGTTTGCAAAGCATAGTCCATATATTATTGAATTTAGTAAAAAAAACATTTTCATTCATTCATTCATTCATTCATCTACTTTGTGAGAGTTACAGGGAAATTGGTCTTTCTCTATAGGAAGCCTGATATTGGGTGGAATAACTGCCTGGATGAACAATCAAGATTGTCCTTTTCCTTTTTCTAAAATTTACTTGTTTGTTATATTAAAATGCCCAGTAAACTCCTTTCTTTCCTCCCCAACAGAGGAGGCATCATTTGACAAAAAGATGTATGTATGTATATATCAAACTATGTCTTGCTTATTTCAATTTATCAACTCTTTCTCTCGAGATGGCCATATACAAGTCATTTTTTAAACAATATTTCTCTTGCTCTATTCTTGATTTTTATTATTGAGTGGCGTCAGGTCAACAATAAAGACTGGTGGGATATGCCTGTTCTAATTTCATACTCTTTGACTTCAGCTATTGACCATTCTTCATTTCAGAGGTCAACAGTGAGCTTGATTGTGAGATTAATTGGCTTCCTTTTCAAATCTTAATTTTACATTTTTATTAGAATTGCTATTCTTATTCTATTTCTTACAGATCACAGGATTTCAGGTTCAAAGTGGTATTGACATATCTTGAGAAGAGGTTTTCTAACCTTGGTTTAAAATGCTCCAACAAGAAACAACTCTTTTATCTCCCCAGGTACCCCTTTTACTTTTTGATAACTAATTATTAGCAGGGTTTTGCTTATCACAAACACACATGTGTAACCTGTCTCTGTACTTATCACCGGGTTCTTCTTCTTTCTGCTCTCTGGGGTTAAGCAAAAGAATAAGTCTAAGCTGTTTTCCACTTGGCAGCCACTCGAATACTTGACTATTTGTAAACAAGTTATATTGTACCCCTGGATTCCTCTTGTATCCATTCTAGATCTCTCTAATTCAAGTTAAATGAAGTCAAGATGTACTTTTAAAGAATTTACAATGTGCCAGGCACTGTTCTAAGCCCAGAGGGTATAAAGGAAAGCAAAAACAGTCTCTTCCTTTAAGGGAGCTCACCTTCTAATGAGGCAGACCACATGCCATCTAGTACACACCCAATATATATACAGAATATTTACAGGCTAAATTAAGGTAATGTCTGGGAGAAAAAGGCCAGAGGGGGAAGTGGGAACAATGAGAGGGACAAGACTAAGAAAGTCTTTTAGAAAAAGGTTGGACTTCTGAGTTTTAAAGGAAGCCAGGGAATCAAGGGATGGAAGAAAGCTGGTGTTTCCTTCAACCAATGCTGTCCACCATGAAAATTAGGCTCTTTCTGACCCTGGTTGTTCTCCTATGTCCAGGTTACCTAAACTGTGGCACCAAAATTTAGAAAAAGGCAGTGACAGAGCTGTTCTTGGAAGGTCATGATTAATATTTTTCTATCATTTTAAAAGAAAACAAAGAGGGAAATTCTCAGCCAATCATGGGTTTATTGAGAGAGACTGGCATCTCTCAGCAAAGCTGGATCATTAGGCTTCCTCACACCTAAGAACAATGAATGGGATTTTTTTCCTTGCTTATATACCCTAACATTACATCATATTAGATCTCAAAAGGACAAGTTACATGATCCCAGGCCACACCACCTCCAACCCTGCTCCTCTGAACATGCCCTAGATTTTTGTTGGTAAAGGCATGGCACATGTGCCCTGGGTTACTGGAGAGGGCTGTTCTGTTTTCCTTCTCCACAGCACCTGAGGACATTTTCCCCATCACCTGCTAGCAGTACAATGCAAGCATTTCCTCCCTCCACTGTCTGGGGTAATGAGAAGGCACTTGCAGGCAGCTTGAAGGTACAGTCTGGGCATATGATCTCTAAAAGTTTCACCAACACTGCCTTAGATGGTAATGACATGGGTACTGTACCCCCAGAAACCCAGGGGAACTATTATCAGGGAAACTCCCTTGCCTTTGTGACTCTTAACCTAGAAACACCCAATGACCCCACCTAGGGTCCTGAGATGTTTATCCTCTTTGATAGTCCTCTAGACTTAAGATGGACAAAGAAATGAATCTTTATGCCTCCAGGCAGGCCCCAGTCAGATGACCACCTCACCCTACCAAATGCCTGAGGGACTAACACTCTAGGTCGCATCCACACCAGGACAGAACATCTAAAGAGTATATAATCCCCAGAGCTGATGTAGTCTGGGGGACAGCCTCTCCATCCATGCTGTCCTCCCAAGGAACTGCTCCCCATCATGCTGTTCCACCTTGCTATTCTCCTGGCAACTCTCAACATTACTTTCTAAATTAATAAATCTCTTTTTTGTTTTTAAGCTAAGTTTTGGAGTCTTGAATGCTTGCAAAAGGTATCCTTCAGGAACACCAAGGGTATCCTTCCCTCCCATAACTGTAAGATGGATATGCCTTATTTGGTAAAGGGATAGGCCTCGTACAGGGTAGTGGTAGTCTCTCGGTGATCGAGAATGACGGTTGTCTTTGTGCAGTTTCATCTACAGTGTACCCTCATGTGGCTTTGGAGTCCAAAGGCTGAGGCGCAGAGTTTGTGGCACATGGGGCCTGGGACGCCAGTTGTTACGGGAGGTGTGGTTGTGGCCTGGTGTCAGCGTTCACGCGCAGCGGCAAGACGTCGACGTCGCTCATCTTCAAAGGTGGTGGCAGCATGGTTAATGTGGGTTCACCGGCTGCTTCTGTCAGAGGCAGCGAGTTCTAGTTGCTTTGGTATAATGCCAGCCCACTTCAAGTTGGACTTTAGCTGATCCTTGAATCTTCTCTTTGGTCGGCCTTGTTTCCTGAGTCCAGCTGACAGTTCACCATAGAATACCTGTCTTGGTATTCGCTGTGGGTCCATGCGGATGATGTGTCCAGACCATCGTAGCTGGGTGTTGAGGACCAGGACTTCGATGCTGGTGGAGTTGGCTCTGTCGAGGACTTCCTGGTTGGTGATACGGTCCTGCCATCGGATCCTCATGATTGACCGGAGGGAGCGTTGGTGGAATTACTCCAGCTGTTTCATGTGCTTCCGGTACAGTGTCCATGTCTCACAACCGTACAGGAGTGAGCTGAGGACCACTGCGTTATACACTTTGAGCTTCGTCGCAGTGCTTACACCTCTGTGTTGGAGCAATTTGGAGCGCAGCCGCCCAAGTGCCTGGCTGGCCTTTTGGATCCTGGCATTAATCTCGTGGTCTAGGGACCCGTTGTTGGAGATGGTGCTGCCCAGGTACTTGAAAGTGTTGACGTTAGAAAGCTGCGTGCTGTCGATTGTAATGCACGGCTGGTTTGTTGGCCTCCCTGGTGCAGGTTGGAACAGCACCTCTGTTTTGCTGAAGCTGATAGTCAGGCCAAACAGTTTTGTTGAGGTGGAGAACCTGTCCACAATGGTTTGGAGATGATTTTCTTGGTGGGCCATGACAGCACAGTCATCTGGGAAGAGAGCTTCCAGGATGAGTCTCTCTGTTATCTTTGTTTTTGCAGTCAGGCAGCGAAGGTTGAATAGTGAGCCATCCAGTCGGTATTTGATGTAGACGCCCAGGTCTAGATCCATCACAGCATGTCATAATACTTGGGTGAAGTACAGGTTGAATAGTACCGGAGCAAGGACACAGCCTTGTTTCACACCATTGGAGATGTTGAAGCAATAGGAAGTCTTTCCACCAGATAGGACTTCCCCTGTTATGTCAACAAGAAAGACATGAAAGAAGGGCACAGCCTTCTGTCCTTCAGCTTAGAGGATGCTTGATTTCCCACAAATGAGTCATACTCTCCCACTTATGGTACAGAGACCTTTTGCTTCATACTCCTTTGCAAAATGCTAGCTTATAGATAATAAAGAGAAATAGCTAAATATATTGCATTTAGTTTGCTTAATAGTCACTATAATTCTATTAATCACTAGTCAATAATTATTCCAGATTAATCACTTCCTTTGGCTAATACTGATTGATTCTAATATCTAGAATCATTATTTAAAGGGATCAAGGGGTTAGGAATTCTCATTCTCTTCAAGATGGTGAGATCTCCCAGCTGTTTGTAATTGCTTTATCCCTTGGGACATTTAGGAAGTATCCAGTCACATCTTTGTTGTTGGTAGAAAAGAGGAGACATGAGAAAGAAAAATTAGTTCTGGGTGTGGTGGAAGAAAGAAGACATGGGTTGAGGGTCAATGTTTTGTAGATTAAAATGCTAGTTATTCAAGAGTAGCAAATCACTGTGGTGCTGTGCATGTATTTGTGTGTGTGAAGGTATGTGCATGAAGTTAGAATCTCTATAATTTATTTAGAAATCTACAGTAGGAGTGAACCTCAAATTGAGTATATCATTTAAACCTCATCATGACTCAGTTTCCTCATATGTAAAATGAGGGGATGGGCTTAGTGTCCTGTAAAGTCTCTTCAACTTTAAATCTGCTATCTTAAGGCTTTCTGTTTAATTCAGAATGTGTTTTACATTTTATTGGGGTAGGAGAGAAAGGATCCCCTATTTTTAAAATTTAAAATTTTCCTATCTTAAGCTATCTGAATGAAATATCTTTTTTTCTCCCCTTGAATAGATGCACATAAATTTGATATGGTTTGCCTGTTGTGCAATTCTGAATATTGGGCTCTTATTGTTCTTATGAATTTCAAATTCATTTTCTAAAATGACTTTAGTATATTATGGGTGAGAATATGCACATAGCTACTTAGAAGTCAGACCCCATCAGAATGGCTAGAATGTCTTTAGTGACAAGAACATTGTCACTGTGACATTTCTCATGTTCAAATCTTTTTATAACATCATAGAATTTGGGACCAGAGGGGATCTCAGAAATCATTTAGTTCCTACCTGAATTGGAATTCATTACACATGATAATCTGACCTATACTTGTCCCAAGCAATCTTAAGCTATGTTTCCTATTTCTTTTGAGGATAATTTTTTGAGAGCACAAGAGTATCCTTTGTAGTTCAGGAATTCTTGATGCCCCACTCTTTCCCACAGCACATTGTCAGGTCTTATTGATTCAACCAGCATTGCATCTATACCACTAACCCTTGGGAGAGCACTCACAAAACCACTACCCTTTAGGCCCCCATCAACTCATTCTTGGACTACTACAACAGCCTCCTAATTAATTGATCTCTGTGCCTCAGATGTCTCCTTCCCAAATTCATCCTCCTCACAGTTGTCAAGTGGAGATTATTAAAATAAAAGTCAGATTATATCAGTAATGGTGAACCTTTTAGAGACTGAGTGCCCAAACTGCAACCCTCACACCACATATGAGCCACCCCCTAACCCCAGACAGGGAAGGGAGGAAGCACTGCCATTGGGCTGCTGGGAAAAGGAGTAGGTGATGAGAGAAATATCTTCAGGTGTATGTGGATATACAGTTACCATAAGTTCACCAACACTAGCCTATATTCCCCTGCTCAGTAAACTTAAGTTGCTTCCTGTTACCTCTAGGATGAAGTTCAAACTCCTTTAGGATTTAATGCTCTTCTCACAATGGGAGTTTTTAAGCCTGGAGAAGACTTAAGTAGAACATGGTAGCTGTTTTCAAGTATTCTAAAGAGCTCTCAAAGAGAGATTAGTTTTAGTCTGTTTGGTTCAATGGTTAGAACTAAGAGCACTGAGTGAAAGTTGCAAAGGGAAGTTTCATCTAGGAAAATCCCTAATAATTAGAGTTACCTAAAAGTGAACTGAGTTGCCTCAAAAAGTAGAGGGTTTCCATTAGCATGAGGTCTTTAAGGAAAGGCTGATCAACAACTTGTTGGACTTATTGGATAATAGATGTAGAATGTGTTGTTTTGTCCTCATAGGACATCTTGTTCAACCTTGGATATGGTAAAAGGGATTATTGGTCAGTTATGTTTAAATACATTTGGGTATATCAATACTTGCATATTCTTTCCAAATATATCTTAGCTCCTGGCTCTCTAGGAAGGGGGTGACTTTTCCTGTTCTGGTTCTATTCATTACTTGGTCCCTTTATATCTTTCCAGATTTTTTCATATCTTACTCCCTGCCATATATGCACTCTGAATCCAGTGACACTGGTCTTGACATTCCCCCCAAATGACACTTCATTTCTCCATTCCAAGTATTTTCCCTGGATGTCCATCATGTTTACAACTCCTTCCCTCCTCATCTCCACTTTCTGGTTTCCTTGGCTTCCTCTAAGTCGCAGCTGAAATCCCATCTTCTTCAAGGACTTCTTTCCACTCCTCCTAAATCTTAGTGCCTTTTCTCTGAGATTTTACCTAATTTGTCTTGTACTGTCTTTATTTTTGTATTCCCAGGGCTTAGCAGAATGCCCAGAAGGTCCTTAATTAATACTAGTTGACTGATTATTCATGGAAGCCAATACTGGAAGACACAGAATAGGGTTCTGGTGAGAAAACAATGACCATTGAAGAAAAGTATGTCCCTTTGTACCAGAGGAAAAAGCACTGGCTATATATTTGGAGGGCCAAAGTTCAAATCTGGCCTCTGTTATTTACTATTTCTATGACCTTGTATAAGCTAATGAATATCCCTGGAATTTGGCTTCCTTATCTATAAATCAATAGGGTAGAACTAACTAAATGATCACCATTATTCTTTCTAGTTGTAGATCTATGTATGATCTGAAGGGGGAAAAAAAGATAGATTAGGAGCCTGGGCTGTATTATTTCATGCCCTGGTCTCCCATATGCTTGATTTGGCAGTACACGCACACACACACACATATATATGACCATTCTTCATAACAATTGATGGCCAAATTGGAGGCTGTACTCTACATTGGGACAATATGTACAATACATTTGGAAGTCTTAAATTGGAATATACATGTGGTTATTATTATCTTTGATATTATTGTAATTATTATGCACATCACCCTCCATCTTCCTGAATAGTAGCTCCTACAATGACAATCATAGTTATTGGGGGGGGGGAAGTTACTTATCCTTGAGGCTCATAGACAAGCAACCAGCTCCTGAAACTTCATTTCCAAGCCTGCTCTCCTCTTTTTTCTTACAGCACTTTGCACTAAACCCAGTCCTTCATTTGTTTGATTAGGTTATTCTGTGTGGTAGTAGCAGTACTGGTGCTAGGAATAATAGTAGTAGTGGTAGTGGTGGTGGTTGAAATAGTAGGAGGAGGAGGAGGAAGAGAAAGAGGAGGAGGAGGAGGAGAAAGAGGAGGAGGAGGAGGAGAAAGAGGAGTGGTGGTAATATTAGTAGTGATAGTAGTAATAATAGTAGTGGTAGCAGTAGAAATGGTGGTGATGGTGGTAATAGTGTGAAAATTTATTTTTCTGATACTACATTAATTCCTATATATTAGGGAGAATTCATATGTATTCCTGTGTCTGGAATTGAAGACAGAGATACCACTAGTCTGCTGCTTTTTGCATTTTCTTTGTCCTTGGGAATCCCCCCAAATAACCTCCTTTTAAAATAGAATTTGTTTAATAAATGAAGGGGACAAGACTTCTTTTCCTGTGGACTTGACCTGTCCCTCTGTGGGGATGGGGAAGGGTAGATAGGTTGAATGACCACCTCTTCATTAACTATCACCAAGATGTCTTAGGTTGGCCAAGGGATGAGCTGAATAATGAGCTCCCCAGAATCTGTTTATTAGACTGTGTAGGCAGTTCAGATTGTCCTGGTTCCTGAACAGAGCCATGTTGACCTTTATCAGTTTATCAGTTATGATGCTGGCCTAATCAATAAACTTGTTATAATGAATAAACTTAGATTATTACCCAAAAATCTGTCTCCAAATAATTTTATTCATAACAGTAGTAGTAGTAATAGTGGTAGAAGTACTAGTGGTAGTAGTAATGGTAGTGGTAGTGGTAGTAGGAGTAGTTGTAGTTGTAGTTCTTGTAGTAGTAATAATAGTAATAGTAAAAGTCATAACTGTCATTCATATAGCTGACTATATTTAGGTTTATACGTGCTTGCAATAATAAGGCTTGTCAAGAAAGGAAGGAGATATCAAGCATTCAAGCTAAACACTTAACAAATATTATTTTTCCTTGATCTGCACAAGAGTGCTGGGAATTGGTACCATCATTATCATCATTTTATAGTTGAGGAAACAAAGGTTAAGTGACTTTCCCAGAGTCATACACTTAGAAGGTATTTGAATTTGAATTCAAATTCAAATCTTCTGACATGAGGCCAAGCACTCTATCTCCTGTGTTCCCTAGCTGTAGCAGGTATTATTACCTCCAATTTACAGATGAGGAAGCTAAGAATGGAAGAGGCTTAAGTGTCTTATCCAGGTTTTACTAGATGGCTAGATAATCATAGGGATTTGAGAGTTGGAGAAGGAATCTTAACCAGTATCTAATTTTTATCCATACATGAAGGAGTCACTGCTCTACATACCTGACAGTGGATATTCATTCTTTCCTTAAAGACCTCCAAGAATGGGGAGCCCTTCCCCCTCCAAGGCAACCCATTGTACTTCTGAACTCTGGACAGCTCAATTTTGGGGAAGTGGTTTTCTTTCTTTTCTTTTCTTTCTTTCTTTCTTTTTAAACTTTTCTGTCATGGAACGTAAATTAGTTTTTTGGAAACTTCTACCCATTGTTCCTAGTTCTGCTTCCTGAGGCCAAATAGAACAAGTCTAATCCTTTTCTACAACACAGCTTTTCAAATTCTTGAACACGGATATTATTTTAGCCAGTCAATCAGTCAACAAGTATCTATTAAACCTTTACTATGTGCCAGGCACTGTGCTAAATTCTGGATCTACTATGTCAGGCAAAAAAAAAGAAAGAAAGAAAGAAAAAAGGAAAAGAAAAAAAAAGAAATCTACTGTTCCTGTCCTCAAAAAGTTCACATTACAATGGGGAGACAACATGCAAATAACTACGAACATACAAAATTATATATAGTGAAAATGGAGGGTAATCTCAGAGTCCCACTCAGTCTTCTTTTCTTCATGCTAGTGCCCAATTCTTCTTATTTTTATTTATTCATTTATTTTACAAAACCCTTACCTTCCATCTTAGAATCAATACTGTATATTGGTTTGAAGGCAGAAGAGTAGTGAGGGCTAGGTAATGGGGTGTAAGTGACTTGCCCAGGGTCACACAGCTAAGATATGTCTGAGGCCAGATTTGAACCTAGGACCTCCTGTCTCTAGGCCTGACCCTCAATCCACTGAGCCACCCAGCTGCCCCCTCCAATTCTTTCAAATGATTTTCTTTTCCCTCAAGCAATTTCATATTCTTCCATCTAAACCCACATGACATTGATGACCCAGCTTCAATCTGAGCACCATATCTACTGAATCCAACCTGCCTACCTGGAGCCTTCTAGCCCCTGGGATTTCCCAGGGAATGGTGTGTTAGTTTCAGTTATGGGCTTCAGGCCTCTGGTTCTTGTTTTTGCCCCAGTTCTCTGGAAGTTGTTCCTGGTTCAGACCCACTTTTAATGGCCAGATCCTGCTTCCCACCTGGTTTCACCCAAGCTGTAAATGTTTTCCTGCTCCTCCTACTGGATATTGGAAGTCAAATCTTTTAGGCATCACAAGATTCAATATACTACAAAGTTGGATGCTGAAGGAGGTCCCTAACACTTTAATTGCCAGCCTCTTTCGGTGTATCACTCTCTAGTCACTGACACTATGCTTGAATTAATTTCTAAATAGTTAAATTTTCCCCATCCTATTGTGTTCTTCCCATTTTACTGATTCTGAATCACTGACTATTACAGTACAAACATCCTGTACCTCCCCAAATCCTATCCACCTACCTTCAAAATTCTCATTCCTGATCTAGTCATATGTTCTGCTGTCTTCTCTAAAATGTCTGTTACCATATTTCATTTAATTCTTATCCAGGTTAAAAATCTCCAATTCCTCCAGGTGATCCTTTTATAGCATCATCTCCAAGTCCCTGACCATCCTGGTCTGAATTCTTCTCTGGATTCTCTTAGTTTATCAAAGTAGAGTGGGAGAGTCAGAATACTCTATTTTTTTCAATGTACTTCCAGACCTTCTCACTATTGTTTCCATTCAGTAACTCTATTAATGTGAAATTCATTCAATCTATATCTGTCATACATTTAAGCGAGATAATATTTATAAATTGTTTAGCAGGGTAGCTGGAACATAGTAGGTGCTCAATACATGTTTGTTTCCTTTTTTTCCTTCTATCTACCTAACCTTCCCTCCTCAATGAAAATAGTGCCTCAATAAATAAGCAGCATTTCTACATATTACCAGTAAAATCCAGCAGCAAAAGATAGAAAGAGAAATTCTATTTATAATAACTTTAGGCAATATAATGTACTTGGCTATCTACTTGCCAAGACAAATACAGGAATTATATGAACACAGTTACAAAATTCTTTTCACACAAATAATATCTAATCTAAACAATTGGAAAAACATCAATTTCTCTTGGGTAGGTCAAACTAATATAATAAAAATGACAAATATACTTAAATTAATTTACTTATTCAGTGCCATACTAATCAAACTGTCCAAATAAATTTATAGAACTAGAAAAAATAATAACAAAATTCATCTGGAAGAAAAAAGATCAAGAAAATCAAGCAAACTAATAAAAAATGTGAAAGATGGGGGTCTAGCAGTAGCAGATCTTAAACTTTACTATAAAGCAGTAATCATCAAAACAATTTGGTATTGGCTATGAAAGAGAATTGTGGATCATGGAATAGATTAGAGACAAAGACTTTAGCAAACCTATGTTTGACAAACCCAAAGATATAAGCTTTTAGGATAAGAACACACTATTTGTCAAAAACTGATGACAAACTTGGTAAACAGTATCTCACACCTATATCAAGATAAAGTCAAAAAGGGTATATGATTTAGACATAAAGGATGATACCATAAGTAAATTAGGGTAACATAGAATAGTTTACCTGTCAAATATATTGCAAAGGGAAGAATTTATGCTGAACCAAGATATAAAGAACATTAAAAGATATAAAATGAATGATTTTGACTATATTAAATTTAAAAGATTTTGTACAAACAAAACCAATGTAGCCAAGATTAGAAGGGAAACAACAAAGTGATAAAAAATATTTAATGACAAATTTCTCTGATAAAGGCCTCCTTTCTCAAATATATAAAGAAAAAGTCAAATATATAAGAATCCAAGTCATTCCCCAAATGACTAAAGGTCAAAAGATGTGAACAAGAAGTTTTCATATAAAGAAATCAAACCTATCAATAATTGCATGAAAAAAGTTCCAAATAACTCTTGATTAGACAAATGCAAACTAAAACAAGTCCAGGGTACCAACTTATACCTATCAGATTGACCAATATGGTAATAAACAAAAGTCATAAATGTTGGAAGGGATGTAGCAAAATTTGGACACTAATTTTTGGTGTGGTTGTTAACATTCAGCCATTCCTGAGGGCAATTTGGAATTATGCCTAACGGACTATAAAAGAATGTATACCTTTTGATCCAATAATATCACTACTGGGCCTATATCCAAAAGATATAAAAAAGACATTTATATTAAAATGGTCATAGCAGCCCTTTTTGTGGTCTCCTCCTTTCTCTTTCTTGAATCATAGATGAACTGGATCAATCTACACTCTCCTTCATACTCAAATCCCTTGCCCCCTCTATTCCATAACTGATCATGCCTTATTGAGTCCTACCCTTGGATTACTCCCACTATCCAACACTTTTGTTCTTTATGTGATACCTAATGAAGTTGTAGAAAACCATGAAATCATGCTGCCTTGATACATTACGAATTTATATTATATAATTTCAACTGGAATTGCCATTTCCTCATTAAGGCAATCCTTTTATACCTTCTTAATCAATTTGCTAGCACAATCACAACAGAAGCTATTCGGAAACTTTTTATTCTGAGTTAAAATTTCTATGATACTCCTCTCTCAGTGTTGTCAGATGAGATCCTTGTTATACACCACACTTAAAAATAATGAAGTCATTGGCCTGAAAGTTCCCTCTTTTACTCTTTTCTTCTCATAATTCATGTATTTTTTTCCACCTCTCTTCCTTCACCCCTGTATCATGAAGGGGCTCTTCTCCTTGCCCTGGCAAACCTTGCTATATGGGCAAAGAATTCCATTTCATTCTTTCTTCTCTAGCAAATTGTCCCCTCTATCATCCCTGTTCTCTAATCTTCACTGCTTCCCTGTTTCTTATATGTACATATCTTTCCATCCTTAAATATTCATCATTTGACCCTTCTATCTAAATATCCTTCTATAACTTTCCCTTTTGTGGCTAATCTTCTTGGGAAAACCAATGATCACTGAAGCTTCCACCTCTCCTCTTTCTTTTTTTAAGACCCTTCACATTCTGTTTTCCAACATTATCATTCAAATAAAATCATTCTCTTTAAAGTTAGCAATGATCTCTAAATTGCTGTATCTAATGGTCTTTTCTCAATTATCATTCTTCTTGACTTCTTTGCAGCCTTTGACACAGTTGATCACCTTCTTATCTCTAAGTTTTCATGAAATTACTCTCATCTAGTTATCCCCCTTGACCACCCTTATAAACTGTCCTTTGTTGGATCTTCATCCAGATCATACCCACTAACTGCATGGTCTCCAGGCTCTTAGTCTGCATTTGGTCATCTCGTGAGCTACAATGAATTCAATGATCACTTCTATGTACATGATTTATAACTCTATTTTCCAACCTTAACTCCTGACATTTAGATTTTTTATCCCCACCAATCTATTAGATATCATAAATTGAATATTCCATAAACATCTTAAATTCAATAAACTCAGCCACATAAATACAAGCTAACTTCAAGGGAGCATTAAATTTTTTGTGGTTGGACTCTAAATATATAACTGGTAGCCAACATTGAATTTCTAAATCCCAAAATGAATTACTAAAGTAAAGGTAATATATGGTAGTTTATTTATAATATTTACAATAGAAGGAAGATATTAAGGAATGAGAGAGAGAAAAAAATAACTCTACTTCTTCTGTTATCAGTTAGAATTTCTAAGCCCCAGCCAGGGGAAAAGAAAAGCAGGGTCACTAAGTCAGCCTTTCACTCACCAATGGTGACATTCTAGAAAGAAGTCTGGGTGTCTGTCTTATGGTCACTCCTCAGTGTTCTATCTTCCAGTCTCTCCTCTGAGTCAGCACCTCCAACTCTAAACTCAAATAGAATATCTCCCGAATCACTCTTCTGCCCTTTTTGGTCCTCTTAAAGATTTTTTTCTCTTGTGCCACCTTCCCTAAATTTTCACATCTACCAATCACAGCAGATGCTTTTCTCCAGGCATGTCCACTCTTTATTTATCACCTTCTTTGGTTGGATTATATCTTTTTGGGTTACTTAACACCTTTTTTTTTGGTAAGTTCACCTTTTGTAGTGACAACACCTTTTTGTGGTTAAAATGGGTAGATGTACTTAAAATATTGAGTTATCACCTTTTTGTAGATTAAAATCTAAAAATAGATTGTGGATTACAATTCTAGATTCACTATAAAGGAAGAGCTAAGTACCTTCATTGTTACAATCAGGAGATAGCTAAATCCAATCTTCACAGGAGAAAAGTTATGATTAGGGTCTTCTTGTAATATCTCATGAACATCTTAAACTCAAATCACATTCCTATTCTCAGAGGTACTTGCTGGGTGACCTTGGGGAAGTCATCTAATTACTTAATTCCCATAGTTACCTTAATACTGCAAACTGCAGAAGAGATACTGAACTTCAATAGGAGAGGGATTCTCCTCACTGGAAGTTCTCTATACTAATGAAATCAAAGGTCTGGTAACAACAACAACAACGATGATGACAATTTTTGACTGATGATCATAAGTATTTCTTTATTCTGTGTGTCTGGACTATTTCATTTAATGATTGAAAAGGGATGAAAGAATACTTTCTAATCTCTTCTTTACATTTCATTTGTAGTATAAAGGTTAAGTTTGCCTGATAATAAGTAACAGAGATATAACTGTATTTTATTTCAGCAGTGGATGATATCAGGAAAAATTCCATGCACATAGAAATAATTTTCTCTGTTTTTTTGTTAGAAATTATTTTATAATTTTAATATACCTAATTATATAATAATATATAACATCATATAGGAAGTATAGTGTATAGAATTCCCAGCCTGGAGCCAGGAAGACCTAGTTCAAATCTAGTCTCATAAACTTACTAGCTGTGTGACCCTAGGCAAGTCACTTAACCTCAGTTTGTCTCAGTTTCCTTATCTTTAAAATGGGGATTATAATAACAACTACCTTTTGGGGTTATTGGGAGGATCAAATGAGATTCAGATTGTAAAGAGTTTAGCAAGGGCCCTGACACATAGTAAGGACTACCTGTTATCATCATCATCATCTTCATCATCATCAATAACAATATATACCATATATTATATGCCTATCATACACATATAATTCTGAATGTAAAAGAACTTCAGTGATTTTGGATCATAAGGGTGCATATCTTAAAAGGAGAATATGTAGATATGTTTACAACATGTATGCATTTATGCATGTGTGTCTAGAGGAGGAAATTTATTTCTATCTTTTATATATAGTGGATGTAATTCATTAGAGAATTATTTCTTTCTTTATCCCCTCACTTTTTCTTTCTCCTCTCTCCCTCTTGATTCTTATTTCTCCCTTTCCCCCTTTCAATTCTCTCCTTTTCCTTCTCACAGAAAAATAGTAGTAGGACTGCAATTACTCTGTGGCCTGCTTAAAATATACATACGCACATGTATTCCTGGGCACACACACATCCCATAAAACACAAAAGGTGAAATGTGATTTCCCTTTCAGTATTTCAAACTCTGTCCCACTCACTTGCCCTCTCGGCTCAAAGTGCTCTGTTTCTTGGTTCTGTTCATATAAAAAACTATTAACAGGGTGAGGGTGAGATCCTGGTAGAAGCTGTAAAAACATATTGGAAACCATGCTGAGGTTGATTAAGGTTTTCATATCCTTCAAATACACCTGATAAATTGTCCCATTCATGGGGAAACCGCCTCAGGCATGCCTCCGTTACCAATTGGCTGCAGGTGGTATGAATGCACCCCCCAACCCCCAAATGAGCTTGAGAATGGCCACTTGGGTTTATTCTCTGAGGAACTCAACTATTTTATGGCCGAACTGAGGGAAAATAGACTCTCAAGTTCAATAGAATTTGCTAGAGAGAGGAATAGCAATGGACTTGTCTAGACCTATAATTTCACCAGGTATAGAGAATTCCCAGATGAGGAAAGTCCTTCTACTATTGCTAGTTGGTGCCTTCTGTCCAACCAAGTGCCTGGGAGCCTTCTGAAAGCAGAGACTACCTTCTGCCTTTCTTTGTATGCCCATGTTTAAGCCCAGAAGCTGGCATATAGCAGGTATTTGATTGACTGACTGACCAGAGCACTCAGAGCACTTTTATTTTAGATTCCACAGTTACAAGGATAAAATGAAAAATTGTCCCTTCAATTGTGCATCCTACTATTCTTGGCTTCTGTTTGTACATAAGCAGCTACATAAATATAATCTAACTTTTGAGAGAAATATAATTAGGATGATCAGGACAGGCTTCATGTAAGAAGTGGCATCTTAGGGGAGTCTTGAAAGAAGCTAATTATCCTAGGAGGTAGAGATTATAAGAACAAATATTTTTGATTTGGTTAATAGTATTGAAACTTCCTCAAACTGTCCTCATTTTAAACCCCTATGAGTAAAGAGCTGTGAATTGTACTGTACAGATAAATATTCACCATTTCATTCTCCAAACACTTATTATGTACTTACTGTGTGATAGAAAGAGGCAGGCTTGTAGAGTGACTAGAAGATGGGACTTAGATTCAAAAAGATTTGGATTCAAATGCTGACCCTGGAATTTACTACTTATGATATTGGGTAAGTGAATTAAGGCTAGCTGCCTGGAACAAATCTCTAAGTCAACTGTTTAACAAATGAATTGACAGTCTTCAATTAATTGCCATGCTGGGAATTTTCTACATGGGTTTGAATTTCTCTTCCCCTTCCTTCCCTCTAAATTTAGGTTCTGTGGAGGTCACAAAAGAATGCACAAGACCTGGTGCCTTTTCTCATTGGATGTGCAGTCTTGGTGGGAAGAAATCAGCTACATACTTGAAATAGTTCACTAACAAAATATGACAATATATGATTAAGTACTTAAATGGTTCAGGCATTAAGTACAATAGAGAGTCAGATACAGGAGAGATTGATGAGGGCTAGATTCATTGAGGCACAACTTCTTGGACTAAGTGTGGCTTAAACTGGGTCCTGAAGAATGGGTAGAATGTGGTTTGATGGAGGACATATCAAGAGTGGGAACTGCATGAGCAAAGACTTGGAGATGGTAAAGAACATGGTATTTTCAGAGGATACTGTTCTGGAAAGGGAACAGTGAAAAATAGAGTTGTGTCTGAAATCTGTATTGAATACAACTATAAGTCTCTTGAGGGTAGAGAATGTTTCACTTTTGTGCTTGTATCCAAACATGGAAAAAGGAATACTTGATAAATTTAATGAATGTTGATTGATGATTGCTTGTGGAAATCCTTGAATTCTAGACTGAAAGATTTGAATCTTATTCTCTGGGTAAGAGAAAGCCATTAGTAATTTTTCATTAGTGGAAAGAAATGGTAGTGATATTCCTATAATCAAAAGAAAATATATTTTATAATCAATCAAGAAGCATGTGCCAAACATTATGGCTGGCTATTTTTTGGTGAGTTTTACAAAATGTTTTCTTCATGACAACCATATGAAATGGTGAGAGAAGTTTTACTATTTTGATTTTACAGATGATGAAATGGAGATTCAAGTAAAAAAGTTTGGCCATGGTCACTGGGTGGTGAGATTTTCCAAGAATTGACCTCAGGAGGAAAAGGACCTACTTGTACAAAGATATTTATGGCAGATCTTTTTGGGATGGCGAAGAACTGAAAACTGAAGGGATGTCCATCAATTGGGGAATGGCTAAACTAGTTAGAGTATGTGATTGTAATGTAACACTATTGTACCATATGAAATGACCAACAAGATGATCACAAAAAAACCAGGAAAGACTTCTATGAAGTGATGCAAAGTGAAGTGTACAGAACCAGGAGAACTTTATACACTCAATCATATACCATGATAAAGGCTGAATGACTTAATTATTTTCAGCAATGTAAGGATCCAGGACAACATCAAGGGACTTGTGATGAGAAAGGCGGTCTCACCACCAGAGAAGGAACTAACAGAATCTGAATGCAGATTAAAGCATAGGATTCTTCACTTTATTTCCTCCATGCATTTTTCTCTAGAATAAGCTATTCACAATACAATGAACATGGACATATGTATTATATGATGACACATGTACAATCTATGTCATTTTAGCTGCTGTGTTGGACAGTGGGGAGGACTGGGAGGTAAGAAGAAAACATGGATTGCAAATCAGAGAACAATTATTAAAATTGTATCAAAATGTTAATAAGTAAAAAAAGATAAAAAAGGATTGAACCCACTTTTATGACTCTGAATTCAGTACTAGAATTTCACATGTTGCTTATTAAGGAAAAAAAAAAGAAATTTAAGATGAATTTGGCAACTCCATACAGGATGGATTGGCGTGAGTAGAGCCTGGAGACAGGAAGACCTGTTTTAAGCTATTACTCTAATCTATACATGAGAAGATGAGGGCTAGAATTAGGGTCACGTCAATGGGAATGGGAACAAAGAGATGAGATAACTTCTAGGCAGAATCTACAACATATGGTGGTTGATTGAATGGGGCTGGTGAGGGGGTGGGGAGAGAATAGTCAGAGGTTTCCAAATGATGTTAGTAACAGAAATAGGGGAGTAAGATTAGTCAGATAATTCACAGAGAGTGGGAAGATCATGTAGAGAATGAAAACTGAAAGGAACCTCCTGAGTTATCTACTCCAACCACTTTTATTACACAGATGAGAAAAAACTCTTGCCCAGAGAAGAGAAACCTTGTCCACAGTAAGTGGTAACAACAACCAGGTCCCCTGCCTCTAAATTTGGCTCTCTCTACTGTGCTAAATTGTCTCTCCTCATGAATTCAATTTTGGACGTGTTAATTTTGAGATGATTGTGTGGCATCTAAGGGGAAACATTCCTTAGGTCAGAGGTTCTTAGCATATTAGCAGTCCATGTGTATGTCATGGACTCCTTTGGAAATCTGGTGAAACCTATGGACTCCTCGGGATTTGTTTTTAAATAACTGAAGGAAATGCTAAATTTGGGTTGGATCATAATGAATATATACATTTTTTACATATCTCCCATCAAAGGTTAGGTATGCCATGAAATCTGTCCACAGATTGGATTCATGAGCCCCCTGTTAAGAGCGTCTGCCTTAGATAATTGCATCTATGAATCCAAACTTGATCAGGGATGTGAACAATGATGTAGTAATTGTCAATAAAAAGATAATAATTGAAGCTCTATGTATCAGTTTTCTAGAAGAGAATATATATGAAAGATGAAAGGAAAAATATGGAATCTAGAAGAATGCCAACTTTAAGGGGGCAGAAGCAAAAAAGTAACTAGGAAAGGAACCAGATGAAGAGTAGATAGAGAGGTAGGTTGAGTCACAATTACCTTTCAAAGAGCCATAGAAGCAAAGAAAGCTAGACTTGGATGGGATCATAGGGATAACCAAGTACAAATTTTTTATTTTAAAACTGAGTTAACTGTTGCACAGAGAGCTTAAGTGACTTTCTGGGGATCATACAGTTTAATTAGCGGTATATTTGAGACTCGACTCTAGGTTTATTGAAGTCTGGTTTTATGTCATTTTAATTAGAAAATTCTTTCCTCTCCAGCCAAGCAAGGAGAGGTTATACATATGGAAAGGATGGATAATATTACCATATTAATCAGAAAATCAAAGAGGAGGAGAGCTGACAAGAGTCCACCAGATTTGTTCACAATATCACTGACAATTTTTAAATTTTAATTTTAGTAGAGATGTGAGAATTGCAACCACATTATAGAATATGAAGGAAGGTAGTGAAAAACAGAAAAATGTAGTCATTGTCATTGTTATTTTTAATAACATTAAGTTGTCCCAATGCATATTTCAGCCTATAATCTGCCTTGCCTTCTAAACTATTTAAATCGAGGTGATAAATAGAAGGTAAAATAGCTATTCTAGTATCCCTTGGTTTCCATCTTCTATATTATTTTGGATGTTTGGAGAGATCTTGCATAACAAATGCCATGAGCAGATATTCTTCCCTACCTCCCCCCAGACAATATTGGTGCTCAAGTTATATACCTACAATTCCTGTGAGTTGTAGGTGTGAATGCCAAGTTCCCTCTTGCCCTCTTTTCCTGTGTTTTAACCCATTCTACTTTTTAATGCAATGCCCAGGTAATGTACTTGTATACCAAGGATTTTGAATGTAATTACTTTAAGGGATGGACTTTTTATATCATTTGAATTCTCAGTACTTTGAAAAGTTCCTGACACATAGGACTTAATAAATGTGTGCTAAACTAATTACTTAATATAGAGCAACTAAACTGTGACCTCAATTGTATTGATTGTGCCTTTATTCTCTGTCCATTGGCATTATGCCCTTAACCTTTAAAGTTGTCTTGGTCTGTTTTGAGTTCTGAATTGCTGCACAATTTCAGTTAAACATTTAATGAATGCTTCTCAGGTATGTTGTCGAGAGGTGATCCATAAGTATTTAGTCTTTCATTCCTTACTTATTAAACCAAAGAGGTAATAGGGAGCCAATGAGGATTATGGAGTATGTAAGTGCCAAGTGTTAGATGAGGAAGCTGCTCAGAAAGGTTCAATGACTTGCGGAATTTCATGCAGGTTAGCAAATGGTAGGAGTGAGGTCTGAATTTAGTCCTCTGCTTTCAAGTCTAGTGCCCTTTCCACTTAGCCAGCCATCCCCTCTCCTCCTCCCTCCATCTGACATGCTGTGTGAACATAGGCATGTTACTTAACTTCTTAATGCCCCCAGACAGTTCCCTGGTACAAGTATTAGACATAGATAATTTGCCAATCTACATAAATAGAGGGAATTTGTAGAATAGAAATCCATGATGAAATTAGAAATTTAGTATAGAACTCCTCCCTTTCCCCTTCCCCTTCATTTCCCCTTTTTTGTTTCAGAATCCACTGAATTCTAGGACTTACCACAGTCAAAATGAAGTCTGCCTAGTTTCACTTTCCTTTGTCTCATTCTCTAGAAAATATAACCTACTGAGGTTTATTTTTTTTTCCTTATAGCTAACTGGGCTTTCCTTTTTTCCTACATGTTTGTGTTTCAATAGAGGAAATTCTTAAAATTGGAAGACTTCACAATACCACATAAGTGAATGTCTAATGGTGAAATTAGAAGGTGCTGCTGGGAAAGGCAAATTTGAGGCTAGGCTTTCTTCTTTCCTTCTTCCCTTCAAATCATACTGAATAGGTTTCCACTTAGTGTTTGTGCCCATGAGGCTGGCTCTATTCTTATTCTAATCCTAGTAGTGTTCCTACTTAAACAATTGCCAGAAGACAAGCAAGTTTTTGGAGACCTTTAGCCATTGCTTTTTTAGACCAAGAACCTTTAGCAACATGGTGAAATAATTTACGGAATTAATGGAATATGTGTATGTCTTCTCAGAAGGTCTTTAAATGTTTAAAAAATATAAAATTATAAGAAAACCAATTAGGTTGGAATATACTTATCAAAATATTAAACAAAAAACAAATAAAAATATTCATGAGCCATAGAATAACAAATTTAAATCTTAATTTAATAACCTTAATCTTTACTATGAACTGTGTCAGTTATTAGAAAAGATATTAGAAAGATCTGGGTCTTTTTCCTCCCTCCATTTTCTCAACCTCCAGGGACCCAGATCAGTTAATAGGCATTTATTAAGCACCTACCATGTGCCAGGAGTTAGTTAGTTAGGAGTTGTAATTAGAGCAAGAGCATTGTCCCATGATATTGACATTTAAAAGGTATTGGCAACAGTGACTATCCATCAACAGAAGGAAAACAAAAACAAAAACAAACCCCAAAATTGAACTCAAGATCTAATTTGCAAGAATAAGTAATTAAAAGAAGCTAGTAAAAACTGGGACACTAATACACTGCTGAGTTGTGAATTGAGACAACCATTCTGGAGGGCAATTTGGAACTATGCCCAAAGGGTTTTAAAAGAGGGCCTGCCCTTTGACCCAGAAATACCACTACTAGATTTGGCCCCAAAGAGGTAATAAGGAAAGATACTTGTACAAAAATATTTGTGGTCATGTTCTTCATGGTGGCAAAAAAATGGAAAATGAGGGGGTGTCCATCAATTGGGGAATGGCTGAACAAATTGGTGTCTGTTGGTGATGGAATACTATTGTGTTCAAAGGAATAATAACGTGGAGGAGTTCCATGGAGACTGGAACAACCTCCAGGAAGTGATGCAGAGTGAGAGGAGCAGAACCAGGAAAACATTGTACACAGAGACTGATACACTGTGGCACAATCGAATGTAGTAGACTTCTCTACAATCCAGAGGAATTTAGGAGAAAGAATACTATTCACATTTAGAGAAAGAATTGTGGGGGCAGAAATGCAGAAGAAAAACATATGATTGGTCACATAGTTTGATAGGGATATGATTAGGGTTTTAATGTTTTGATGTTTGCTCTATTGCAAATATGAATAACATGGAAATAGGTTTTCAACAATGATACATGTAAAACACAATGGAACTACTTGTCAGCTCTTGGAGTGGGAAAGGAAGGGGAAGGGAATTATGAATCAAGTAACCATGGAAAATATTCTAAATGAAAAAATCAAATATTAAAATACAAAAAGAAGCTAGTAAATTTTGTGCTTCCTTCCTTTAGGGAGCTATCCCCAGGTAAGGCTGTCTGTTGGTCAATAAACATTTATTAAGAGCCTATTGTGCTAAGAACTGGATGCTTTATTAAGCACCAGTCACTGTGCTAAGCCCTAAAGATGCAAAGAAAAGTAAAAGATAGTCTTTGGCCCCAAGGAGTTCCCAATCTAATTGGGGACTATGATATACAAAAATAACCTGGAGAGCAGAGGTTGGAACAAGAGGAATTGTGGGGTGTTATGAGGAGTCTTGCCATGATAAAATGGGTGCTTTGGTCTTAAATCATGGATTTGGTTGAGCTCACCACTGTCTACACTCTACCCTCTCCAGTCTGAGGAAGAAGAGCCCTAAGGGCTGTTGATATTGCCTCACTTGGTCCTAATTTCCTCTTCACTCTTTACTTGAGCATTAGCCTCACAGTGCCCTAGGGTCTCTCTTCCAAAAGAATTTATGTTCTGTAATCTCCCACTACCCTAAATTGCATTTTATACATTTTAATTGAGGGTATGTTTCATGCTACTTCCCCCAGGTGCCAATAGTTACTGTTCTGCCCAAATTAATGCTAGCAATCACAACAATCACTGAATAACAGTGTAAGAACAGTTCTGGTATATTATATCACCATTCCAAATGATTGTTTAAGCCGGCGACTGCAGTAGTGGATAGGAGGGGATCCATTATCGGGAATGAGCACTGTATCTTGGCAGGCCTTCTTTTTGGCCCAGAATCTTTCTCAATCACTGTGGGATTGAGAAAGCCATGTAAATCAATATTTAAAGCCAGGCTGCCCACTTGGTTATAAGGTTGTATTGGACTGGCAAGCAAATGAGAGGTTTATTTCAAAGAATTTCTGGCTTTATGTTGGCATTTATAAGATGGTCCTGTTCTGTGTGAATTGACAGAAGCAAATTAAAGCTTTTTCTTCTTTGGCCTCAATAAATTCATTTTGTACTTCGTTGCCAAGTTTTTGGAGCCTTCTAATCTCTCAGTCTCCACTGGCAAGCTATCCATGTCCTAAAAGCTTTATCCCTTTTCCAAATAGATTTTGACTTTAATAGTCTGAACGCTTGGATAAAGAATAGACCATGTCTATGCTTATTGGCAAAGACGGAGAGATATCCCTGGAAATTGTATATCACATGAACTTATTTGTCTAACTTCTGACTACTCAGACATGCAAATGTTGCCAAATCATCTAGTAATGCCTTTCAGTTTACACAGTTAAGGAGATGTGATGTGACAGCCCATCCCTGGCTGCCTTTTGCTTCTACTGACTTCATTTTGCCCCTTTGTTGAAGCTACTTATATTCTGTCAAGTCACGATGGACTAGAATCACTTGATGCTAAGTTTAGAGAGAGAAATGAGAGGCAGAGAAGGTAGAAAGTGGGACTTTAGGTTTTTTTATTAGCCATTTGGACAGACCAGTTTTTTCTTGCCTCCCTCTTCCACATCATCTTATTCCCCTACATATGGAATTTGCCACTCCATATGTTTCACAGATTTACAGAATTGTCAGAGATGTTAAAAGCTATCTTACTCAACTCACATCTGAATAGAATCCTTCTCATTCAGTTTCTGCTTGAAGACCTCTAGTGATGGGGGGCTCACTACCTATATTCTGCTTAAGTATATTACTAATTGTTAGGGTTCCAGCCCCTTCTCACCCTTATCATTAGTCTGCCTCTTTGTAAATTGAATGCCTTGGTCTTAATTCTGTTCCCTAGGACCAAAAAGAAAAAGGTAAGTGTTTTTTTTCTATTTCATAATTGTTTAGAGACCCAAAAGACTCATAATATCTCCCATAAATCTCTTTTTCAGCTTAAATATCTTCAGTTCCTTCAGCTGATGACATATCTAGTCCTGCCAGCATTCTTGTTGCTCTCTTCTGGAAATACTTTATCACTCTTCTTTTTAAAAGATGATTCAAACTTAATGCAATATTTAATCAATTAAATAATAAAATGGAGATAATAATACTCATATTACATTTCATCATATGTCACTCCCTTTTCAATTCTTGTTCCTCACTATGTGTTGTCTTCTATTAAAATGTAAGCTCTTCCAGCATAGACACTGTCTAACTTGCCTGTATTTTTATCCTCATTACTTAGCAATTTCCTAGGACATTATAAGTCCTTAATCATGGTTCATTCTTTTCTTCCTTCATTTATTCTCTATCTCCCAAGGTCATCAAAAGGAAAGGTTTGGGAATATATATAAAGTAATATAAAGTATGTCTATAGATATAAAGTATATATATATAATATAAAGTAAATATATATGTATAAATAATATAGTAAATTATTGCTATTATTTTAATTGTCAACGGTTCCTTTTATATGGGGTTCTCTCATTCTTTCTATTTTTTCTCAGTGGTGTCAGGATGCATAATGGTTTGATGGGTTGGTCTGATCCAACTCTCACAATTTTAATAACCTGCTCTTGAAACCTAGTCAGAAAATGTACTGTATTCCCCAGACTCAATATGTCGACCATGTCAACCTCAAAAACACATACTATGAGATGAGAGAGTAGATTATCTGAAAGAAAAAGCTGAGGCTTTGCACAGGCTGCAAACTTAGTAGGAGGGAACATTGTGATAAGGAAACTGTGATAACAAATGTGTACTTAGGCTACAACTAGAGAAGAGTAGTGTTCAGTACTTTGGGGGTGAGACCACATTTTGCTCTGCTCTGACTACTTATGGAGTATTAGGCTCAGGATTTTTTTTTTTGCTAGATATTAGGAAGTGAGCTAATTGGCTAGAGAATATTCAGAGAAGGGCAGCAAGGGGAGTAAAGTGCCTAAATTCCTGTCATTGAAAGATGAGTTGAAGGAAGAGACAGGATCAACCTTGATAAAAGACAACATGAAATTTTCTTCAGATATTTGAAGGGCCTTCATATAAAAGAAGTATTCGATGTGTTCTTGACACCAGAGATCAGCATTAAGATCAATGGGTGGAGGTGAAAAAGAAATAGATTTCCAATTGATATGAAGAAAAAGCAACAATGAGTTTCATCCCAATTATAATTATCCCAAAGTAAAATGGGTTAACTTATGAGGTACTAGATTCCCCTTTCGAAGAGACTTCCAGGTTGAGGTTGGATGACTACTAGCTACAGATGGCATAGAGAGAAGTCTTTCTTCAGGTCAGGTTGGCCTTGGTGACAACAGATATTCCACCCACCTCAGAGATTCTGTAAGCAGATCTAGCCAGAATACGTCCTGTATTAGCCAAGCTCCAACTGTCAACTCTGTCAACCTCAAAAACACAAGATGTGAGATGAATTGACAGATTATTTGTTCTAGGCAGCTCAGATTGCTTGTGTTGGTCACATACATTTACTTCAGTGTAATTTTTGAAGCCTACATGTTGAATCCTCTCTTCTCATATGTGAGCTATCAATTAACTTTGGAACACGATCCCTTTAAAGACAATTTTTTTCAACTCTAAATTATCTTCTCATTCTCATCCAAATCTTGGTCCTTTTCAAGTGTTTGACTTTAGGTTTTCTCAAAAGCAACTGTCACTTTCTTACACCTGAAAAAAAGTTACCTTTTCCCTTTAATTACCTCAAATGGCCAAGATACTTTTAAATCCATAGCTTCTTACCAAGCAGTTATTAAAAAAGCCAAAAAACTTTCTTTTCCATTTCTTTGTATTCATAGCACTTAGCGCATGCCTGACACATAATAGAAACATAATAAGTACTTATTGACTTGATTTATAGATTCTTTTCCTTAAGTTCACAATACTCCAAAGCATGAGATTTTATTGACATGAGTACCCCTTCCATTGCTGCAAAACACAATGGAATACTTAGAATCTGTTCCAGTCCTGAATATGAAGACTCTTTTTAATGCAACCTCTTATCCCATCTCAAGTCTCGTCCTGGTCCATTGCTCCCTTCTTGTCAAAGGAAATGACTCTCTTTACAAGTTCCACATGGTGCTTTCACTTCTAAAGCACAACCAATCAATCCACCAATTTCTCAGGCAAAACAATTGTAATTCTCTACTTCCTTTGCCATCTTCCTCATGCCTAATGAAGATAAAATTCTCCAGATTACATTTCTTCATCCCATCCCAAGGTATTGTTCTTGCCCCACATACCCTTCCAATTTTTTTTTTCCTTCAGTGTCTCCTTATGATTAACTTCATTGAGTCTCTTGAATGCTTTGCGATAGGGGATGGGGAAAAGGGATAGAGATTGGACCTTTAATTCTATTGGTGTAAAGAGCTTCTGGGAAAGAACTTCCTCTCCTAATTCAGGCTGTCATCTTCTCTGCAATTTATAAATCAATGGAGAACACCAAAAACTGAAGTAGTTTGCTTGGGATAACATGGCCAATACATTACAGAGACAGAACTTGAGCAAAAGACTTTCTGCCTGAGGTCACTGTATCAGACTGCCTCTCATATCCTAGGAAAGACACTTTATTTTTTCCAGTTACTCAAATTGATAAAAGTCAGAGAAGAGGGGAATATGTCAGCAATTGATATACACAGATGGTTTCCTTTTCTTTGTCCTCCTCCATCCTTTTCTTTCTTTGTCCTACTCCTAAAGCAGCCTTCTGTTTAGTTGTAAAGCTTGCAAGTGATCATCTTTGGGATCCACTCCTCCTATTGGTCAGTCAGCCATTAAGTCAGGCTCTGTGCTATGAACTTCTTTCTCTCCTCCTTATCTATTTTTCTGCTCTCTGACATTGACCTCCATGTAACTCCCTCTGTGCTGTGATTAGCAATCTTAGTGGAAGTGGAATTAAATCCCAAACTTCTGGACAAGTGGAAACTCCTCAAGGCTCAGTTCTCCAGAGCCCATTCACACAAACTTCATCTCGAGGCTCTACTCACTCTTAAGAATTCAGGGAAGGGACAAGAGAATTGGTGGGTCTTATAGTTTGGGGGCTTCCTCAGAAGTATAGATGATCTGTTGGGCATGCTTTAGAAGAAGGTGCCATTGAGATACAGGTTAGATTCTTCCATCTCTGATGTTATCTGACTCTCTGAGATCCACCTCTCTAAGGGACTGGAGGTGGGGATGCTGAATGTTGTGGGGAGAGTATATGCAGGATGGTTCTGCCTTCCATACCTTGAAACAACCTCCTCAGGACATTGTGTGTGTGTGTGTGTGTGTGTGTGTATGTGTGTGTGTGTGTGTGTGTGTGTGTGTGTGCGAGTGCATGTGTGGGGCATGATTAATTACTTTGTTTTCCTAATGTTGAAGTTCTCCCATGATTTCTGTCTGGGATGGAGATAAGAGCTAGGCTTAAACAATACTGAGTTTGCAACTATACACTGCACTAAGACTTCATATTCAACAAGCATTTAATGAGCACCTATTTGCCAAGCATTATACTAAGTGCTGGAGATACAAAGAAAGGGGAAAAAAAAAAACCACTGCCTCTACCATCAAGGAGTGTATTACAATCAATCTATTGGGAGAGGTACCATGTGAACCACTATGTGTCAAGAAGACATAGACAGGAAAATTTGGAAATCAGATTTGGAGATAAATATCACCTATATACAGAAAATTCCAGAAATTTCCTAGAGAGGAAGTACTGGAGTCTAGATAACAGAAATCACTAAAGAAATGAGTTTTTAATTCTCTCAGTTGAATTGATTTGAATTGAATTCTCCTGTCTTTTGCTGAGATTTCTTTCAATGCCTATATCATACCAATAAATGCAGATTTTGGTGAAGTAGCATGGACTTTCCTCACTCCATTGTCGTGAATTAACAACAATGACTAATAGAATGTTTCACCCAAACAGCAGGGAATTGAAAGAAGAGATCTACTTGTCCAAACATGGTTTTCTTTGGGGAAAACAACAACAACAAACCACTAAGAAAAAATCTAGAACTTGCCAACTAAATTATATCTGTAATTTGCAAAACAAAAATCATATGTCTTCTCAATTTATTAAACACCCTTGATTTTCCTCATTTCATTTCATATTGCTTTATTGTCAGTTAATGGGGCAATTGAGCATAAATAGAAACTTTCTCTTTTATAGTCCAACAAATGGGGGCAGATCCATTCGAATTCGATCCAGCGTTTGTGACATCACAGGTGCTGCCATAGTGATGACCAGCGAGTTCACAAACATTGGATTGTGGCATCACTGAACAATAAATGAATCAGGCAGCAGGAAGGGGGAGGGGGGAGAAAGGGAGGAGGAGATTGACTATAAAAGCAAGACTTCTATTTATATTCAGACAGCTTGGTAAGAAGCATTGATAGGAAAAGAAATACAGAGAAAATATAATCAAATTTAATGAAATGTGGGTAAAAATATAATGATTTTTCATTGTAAGCATAAGAAGATCAGCTTTTATAAGTGAATGCTATGAAAATTATCAATTATAAAAACATTAGATTTAGAGGGTTTTGTAAAAATAATATTTTTTGTTAGGTTAGCTTCACTTGAAAAAAAATATATATATACATATATATTTTAATTTAAAAAACTCTAAAGGTTTCAATAGAATAACCATATAAATTCCTTTGGTAAATTAAAGAATAATGTGTATTACCAGTTCTTCATAGTACATACTATGGGAATCAATGTAACAATGATTTATTAATATTTAGTACTTAGCCTTATTGATATCATACCTGAACTTCATAGAATATTCTAAAAAGATGTATGAAATAGCATATGAAAAACACATCTGTAAAAGATTAACAACAACAATCATTTTTCAAGCATCCAGTAGGTCCATGGCACCAAACCTGGGAATTTGGAAGGGCAGATTACTCATTATTCCCCATGTCCTAGAAATTTACCATCTTCAGGGCCAATAGGAACAGATTGTTTTTGCCTTGTTCCCATGGCATTCTGCAAATGAGCCAATGGCTAAACAGCAGGGCTAATCACCTCAGCCTGTGACAGGTAATCTGGGTCAGGAACAATGGTAATATAATAGACCCTAAAGTTTTCACTAGCATAAGTTGGAAGGCTAGTGGAACTTAGAAAAATAGAATAATGGATTCTTAGTGCTAATGGATGTCCTAAGGGACACTCTATATAACCCTTTTCATTTATATGTGAGGAAAAGGAGTTTCAGAAAGCTATGTTGATTTGTTTAAAATTAGTGAATGACAAAAGCCGAGTCTAGAGTGCATATCTTCTTATCATCAATCAGAGAAGTCCTGTTTCTGTGAGACCACACTGGTAGTTGAATGTTGAAAAAGAACAAGAAATTGTAGCTTTTGCTGTCGGACATAGACTCTTCCTACAAATAGTTCCCTGAAAGATAATCAGCGTTGCCCCCTTCTTATCATTCCCACAGGAAATTTAGATTCATAACTAAAATGACTATTTATTCAAGCTAGGCTTCAGAGAGGCATTGAGAGGTTGGAGATTTAGCTTTTGTAAAATGACAAAGTGAAGTTTAGACTATTTTCAAAATTTTTTAAATCTTAAAAGAATGGTAGGAAATTATGCCCCTGGGGCCCCCCAGCCCTGATTGATGAGTTTTTTTTTATTTTGCATAAGTACCTCTATATTACTTCCTAACCCTCTCCTCTTATCTCTACCACCTATTTATGTGTTGTCTTTTGACATTTATGTATAAACTCCTTGAAGACATGGACTGTCTTATTCAAGTAACCCATGAAAGCTTTGAGACATCCATATGCCAACCCCTATTCTCATAGATACGTATAGGGCCCTAGAGCATTATTATATCTCACTTTCTGGTTTTTAGTGGTAGACCTGAAAAACTGAGTGGAGATTCTCTAATGACATTCATTTCCTCAAGATCATCAGCTAAGAATCAGTAAGCTTTAAGCAGATTTTAGAAATAAGCTATCACTAAAATGATATTGTAAGAACAGTTGGTACAAAACATCTAATCCTTCCTTCCCTCAAGTCTTCATCAAATAATAACAATCCAGGAATATCCTGTAATTAATTCATTGTAGAGTCCCACTCCCATATATGTGCTCTTCAACCCCTGAGTCATGCAGAGAAAGGATGGTTCAAATTCCTACTGTAATTGTTTCCAATTCGTAAGTGCCTCTTCAGTTCATAAGGTCTAAAGACCCAGGCTGGGCAAGTTATTGGGAACATATTTGTTTCAGTCCAGTCCTTCCAATTGTAGGGACTTCAGGTATACACCGAATGTTCAGGCATACACTATAGCAAACAGGCAATACAGCAAAAAAAGTTCTATATGGACTCCATTTGCCCATCTTCCATCTGCAATTCAATTAATCGGTCAATATTTTTTAGAAAGTGTCTATTTAATGGAAGAAAGCCTGTCTGGCATGGGGAGAAATTATCTAGAAACTGAACAGGTTCTTGCCTTTGGGATTTTCATCTTTACTGGAGGAGACATACCTGGAACCCAATAAGAGAGTATGCACAAGTCCTTTCATTCAAGAAATTTGCATTGAACTCACAGAGTCAGTTAATTTCATAGTTGGAAGGGGCCTCAGAGGGCTTTAAGTCAAAACCATACTGGAACTACAATAATTTCCACTGAGATATCTGCAAAAAATAGGCATCCAGTCTCTGCTAGAACACCAGTGATAGGGAGTTTACTATTTATTAACTCTGTTGCTATTTAGTTGAAGAAGTTGTGCTTATGCTGTGGATAAAAACAACAAAATCAATAAGACATAGCTCAGGTGTAACAATGAGTCTACTATTTAGAGATGAGTGAGGTTTTTCCTTCCAGTTTGAATTCTCCAGCCTATACCCCAGTAGCAACAAAAAAAAATCATGACAGACTATAACTAGGAAGAGTTTTTAGGTGGCACCCTGGTTTGGGAATAAGATAATCCAGGTTAAAGTCTAGGCTCTGCAACTTATTATTTATATTGTCTTGTCAATCTTTTTAACTTCTATGAGACTAAGTGAATGAAAGGCATTGACCTAGAGCATCTGGCTCTAAACTTTGAGATTCTCAGTTTAAAGACTTTTAAGAAAATTCCTTGCTGACATTACACTTTAAAGTCTATGTCTACTAGATTTGATTAATTCACGAATTCATTAATTCACGAAAACATTAACAGGATCATCTGCATGGGTGACAAATGCCTACTTGTCCTAGAAATATGCCCAGGGTTTTAGGGTGTAAAAAGCATTTATTTATTCTGAGTAGACTTCTATTATGAGTTGGAAGTTAAGCCTTGATAACCAAGCACAGTTCAACCTCTCTTCCTACCCATGTCATTCTCATAGTGACCCGGACACGCAAAGTCAGCAATAGAAAAGTTGACTTATTTAAAACAGACTCCTTTAAAACCACATTGCATGAAATGGGACTTACTGTAAATGGGTTGCTTTTTATGTGGATGACATCATATGGTGAAACCTCATTTATCCATTCAAAATAAATCAGGCTTCAAAAAACAAAGAAAGGAAGGAAAAACAGGGCATTTAGTCAAATAGAGAATAGTAGCTCCTTATTTTGAATCATACATGATTTAGAATAAATATACTATTTAGTGAGCTTTTTCTCAGGAAAGTGCCAGATAAAATTTAAATGGTTACATAATGTGAGTTGTTGTTGCTATTGTTAGTGACTTGGGAGTCATAGCAGAGTTAGCATGTCTGAATGAAAATCTCTAATTTGTCAGAGCAAATTTTGAAATTGGGATCAAATTAGAAGAAAGGAAAAAGATAAAAAAAAAAACCATCACATGCAACTACAATGACTTTAACCTAGATTATTTAAATGAACTATTACCTAAAAATGGGAAATAGGTAAAGGTAAAGACATTGACTCGGAGCACCTTTCTCTGAGGCCTTTAATCAATTTAAAGATCACCACAACTAGGATACCCAAAAAACTCAAGAAGCTACCTTAGCCAGAAAACCCTGAAGTTCTTTGGCATACAGGAAAAAACTGTTCAAGGGCACCAGACTTTAGAGACCAAGCTTGTTTTTAAAACATCATGGAGAAGGATGATGGAAAATAATGAGCAGCGTATCTACCCTAAGCATGTTAAAACTTTGAGTGGATTGTAGGGATGAAAACAATTTGTTCCAATGGTCATGAAGGTGGCTGAAGCACACACTGCACAGCCCTTACAGCTTGGTCAGACTTTGAGGATGCCAGGGCAATCTGCTGCATCCTGAGCCATTGCCAGTTGTCCTAGCTTTTGTCTTGCTCCTGCACTTCAATAACTGCAAGGGAGAGTGAGGGTGGTTACTGTGAAACTCTGTCTCACTAAAATCTAATTCATGCACAAGTCAAGACATCACACTGTGATGTCACTGGTCCTTTTGGAAAATGAAGTATAAACAATAACAACAATCCAGTAACACTGGCCACCTTTGCTGTTTTGTCAATTGCCCTCAATCTAGTTTCACTTATCTGCTGGGACAGTTGGGGTTTATAGGTTTTGCAGGGAGGACTAGCATCTCTTGTGTGAGGGTTTGCAGATCCCTTTCAGGGCTCCTCATCCAGCTTTGGTTTCTACCTTTCACCCTACCTGTGGTTCCAAGAAGCAGTTACATGTGCAGTGGCTACACTCTGGAAGAACAACAAGTTTTATTAAACATCTTGCTATATGCCACACCTTATGCTAGGTACTGGGGATTTAAAAACAAAGAATGAAACAGTCCCAATTTACTAAGAACATGCATTCGCTATCATAGGATGAGGCTACATGACACAAGTAATAAAGGGTGCATCTAAGATTCAAAAGCAGAGTATCTGCCCCGAGATGCACCACTCCATGGATTCGTGCTGTTATCTGGATGAGAATTACTCAAGATAAAATGCCACGAATGCATTGTTATATATATATACATACTTCATTAGTAGGAGTATCCACATCAATGAGAATGAATCCTGATGTCTCCCACTGACCCCTTTTTTTGGACCGTATTGCTTTTCTGTAAATACATTCTCTTTTTTGACCTTGATTTTCAAGTACAGATAGTCTCTATGAAAAAGTGTTAGATGTGTAGAACAGCATTTCAGCTGAATAATGTAAGAAGGAATCCCTGAGGTAACTGTGACCTAAATTCAATATTTTCTTTAATTGAATCAAATCTACACAGTCAATGGCATCTGGTGATGAATGTTGAACACAATCTTCATATTTGGGTTTAAATAAGTAGGTGGGATGTTGTTACTCTTTGCCAATAGAAGATTCCAAGTTATTTCCAGAGAGAACTGTAACTCAGTACAGTGTATTACAGTAATCCATCCAGAAGGCCACAAATTCATGGATTGCTTGGGCAGGTTCCATATCAGAGCAGGAAGAAGGATCCCATCATCCCAGGAGCAGATGGCCAAGAGGAAGCAATTGGAGAGCCAGAAACCCTTCTTTGAATAATATCTTTGAACTTACTTAAGATCAGAATGAGAAACCCCTCATAATCACATGCCTTTCATGAATTCTAATTTGTTTTAAGCCTCCCAGATGGACATGGCATCCTTTTTTGGAACTTAAGAGTCTCAAGTGAGCTGAAATACAGACAGGAAAGAAAGTGTTTTGGTGGCTTTCCCATTTTTTTTTCTGCAAAAGAGAGCATTTCTTTTTTGGAACTTTGCAAATAATGAGAAAGCCAACAATAAATAAAGCTTGAGTTTAAAACAGAATTCACTCAGAATGTCCATCACATTAATGTTGACTTGTTCCATTGAATGGGACCTGCTGTATCTTATAGTGGAGATCAATGGATATCCAAGCTGAAGATCAAAGGACAGATGTATCTGCAGCTATGGCCACATTTAATGTCAACAATAAAGCTAAATATTCCCATCACGTATGTTGCTAATTAGAAGATACTGCTTTGATCATGTAGATGCTTCTTAGTCAAAAGTAATGTAAAATCTTGGGAAATCTCAAAGGAGCAGGATACTAAAGGATTTTTCCTTACTCTACTCTATGTTCAAATTCTGGGTTATTAAGCAAAAATTTTCAGGCATGGCATCTTTCAAGATAGCACCAGGGACAATGCATCTTAGACAGTTCTCTTCTTTCCACAAAGATCCATAAGTAGTAATTCTAGCTGTTATCATTTCAAATAAATTTAACAGGGAAAAAAGAATGGATAGGAAGGAGCTTGGGGGTTTTTGGGGTTCTCCTGACAGTTTGTAATAAGTAATAACTAGCATTTATATAGCACTTTATGGTGTATTAAAAACCATATATATCTATGTATGCAACTTCCAAGATTAAGAAAAAGAAATCATGAGTTACTATAAACAATGGTGATGGATGAAAAACATGTTAATTACAATTTATGGCTATTTTACAGATTAGGGTACTGAGGCCGAGTGGTTAAGTGATTTTCCCAAGATCACAGCTAATAAGTACCTGAGGCAAAATGTGAACTCAGATCTTCTTAACTCCCATTACTGCCCTCTCTCTACTGTGTCACCTGGTTGCTAGGATCACAATAGTCATTAATTTTTATACTAAGACATCTGGTTTTTCCATATGTAAAAATAGCTAGTGACTGTCATGCCAGGCCCATTCTGTATTTTCCAAGCTACATATTTCTAGGTGTATTTATTCTTAATTTCTCCCCATCTATACTTCTGGATGTGTGGGGAGGAAGGATGAAGGGCACAACGTACTCTTCTCAACCTTCATAACTCTACAATTTTCTTGTGCCAAACTTTGTTACTCTCACTAATGTCATAATAGTCAGGTAGCAGAGTTGGTAGAGCATTGGGCTCAGAATCAGGAAGATATGGATTCAAATCCAGTTTCAAAAACTAGCTCTGTGACCCTAGGCAACTCACTTAATCTCTGTTTAGTTTCTTCAACTTCAAAATGACAATAATAACAGCACTTGTCTTGTGGGATTGTTGTGTGGAGAAAATGAGATAATATGTTAAAATGCTTAGCATGGTATATCCCAAATGATAGATGCTATATACATGCTTATTCCCTTTACTATTTGTGGACACTTGATAGGATGAATTTTAGGTCCTTTTGGTCATGATATATCTTCACATACTTAACTATTCTTTTTTTTAACATATTCTTTTATTTTTCCCCCCAGATTACATATTGACACAATTTTCACCAATCATTTTTTTTGTCACTTTGCAATCCAGATTCTCTCTCTCCCTCTTCTCAGCTTCCCCAAAATTGTCAGGTATTATGATATAAGTTATACATGTGCTGTCATGCAATCCACATTCCATATTTGCCATGTTGTGAAAGAAGACACATATCGCTTACACTAGAGAAAATTTCATGGAGGGTATAAAGTAAAGATTGGTATGCTCCCATCTTCACTGAGCCTGTCAGCTCCTTCTCTGGCTATGGAGATCCTTTTTCATCCTGAGTCCCTTGGAGTTGTCCTGAGTTCTTGCATTGCTAATGACAGAGAAGTCATCCATAGTTGATCATTGTGCTTTATTGCTGTGACTGTGTGCAATATTCTCCTGGTCCTGCTCACTTTACTTTGCATCACTTCATATAAGTCCTTCCAGATGTTTTTTTTTTTTTTTTGAGGGGAGGGGGAACCAGGAGGTCCCTAATGTATTTCTTTTTTTTTTCACTCTTCACATTTTTTTATTAATATATTTTATTTGATCATTTCCAAGCATTATTCATTAAAGACATAGATCATTTTCTTTTCCTCCCCCCCACCCCCCCATAGCCGACGCGTAAGTCCACTGGGCATTAGATGTTTTCTTGATTTGAACCCATTGCTTTGTTGATAGTATTTGCATTAGAGTGTTCATTTAGAGTCTATCCTCTGTCATGTCCCCTCAACCTCTGTATTCAGGCAGTTGCTTTTTCTCGGTGTTTCCACTCCCATAGTTTATCCTTTGCTTATGAATGGTGTTTTTTTCTCCTGGATCCCTGTAAGTTGTTCAGGGACATTACACCGCCACTAATGGAGAAGTCCATTACGTTCGATTATACCACAGTGTATTAGTCTCTGTGTACAATGTTCTCCTGGTTCTGCTCCTCTCGCTCTGCATCACTTCCTGGAGGTTGTTCCAGTCTCCATGGAATTCTCCACTTTATTATTCCTTTTAGCACAATAGTACTCCATCACCAACATATACCACAGTTTGTTCAGCCATTCCCCAATTGATGGGCATCCCCTCATTTTCCAGTTTTGGGCCACCACAAAGAGCGCAGCTATGAATATTTTTGTACAAGTCTTTGTGTCCATTATCTCTTTGGGGTACAGACCCAGCAGTGCTATGGCTGGGTCAAAGGGTAGATATTCTTTTAGCACCCTTTGGGCATAGTTCCAAATTGCCCTCCAGAATGGTTGGATCAGTTCACAGCTCCACCAGCAATGAATTAATGTCCCTATTTTGCCACACCCCCTCCAGCATTCATTACTTTCCTTTGCTGTTATGTTAGCCAATCTGCTAGGTGTGAGGTGATACCTCAGAGTTGTTTTGATTTGCATCTCTCTGATTATAAGAGATGTAGAACACTTCTTAATGTGCTTGTTAATAGTTTTGATTTCTTTATCTGAGAACTGCCTATCCATTTCCCTTGCCCATTTATCAATTGGAGAATGGCTTGATTTTTTGTACAATTGATTTAGCTCATTATAAATATGAGTAATTAAACCTTTGTCAGAGGTTTCTATGAAGATTTTTTCCCAACTTGTTGTTTTCCTTCTGATTTTAGTTACATTGGTTTTGTTTGTACAAAAGCTTTTTAGTTTGATGTAGTCAAAATTATTTATTTTACATTTTGTGATTCTTTCTATATCTTGCTTGGTTTTAAAGCCTTTCCCCTCCCAAAGGTCTGACATGTATACTATTCTGTGTTTACCCAATTTACTTATGGTTTCCTTCTTTATGTTTAAGTCACTCACCCATTTTGAATTTATCTTGGTGTAGGGTGTGAGGTGTTGATCTATTCCTAGTCTCTCCCACACTGTCTTCCAATTTTCCCAGCAGTTTTTATCGAATAGTGGATTTTTGTCCCAAAAGCTGGGATCTTTGGGTTTATCGTATACTGTCTTGCTGAGGTCGCTTTCCCCCAGTCTATTCCACTGATCTTCCTTTCTGTTTATTAGCCAGTACCAAATTGTTTTGATGACTGCTGCTTTGTAATATAGTTTTAGGTCAGGGACTGCAAGGCCCCCATCATATGTGTTTTTTTTCATTATTTCCCTGGATATCCTTGATCTTTTGTTCTTCCAAATGAACTTTGTTATGGTTTTTTCTAAATCAGTGAAGAAGTATTTTGGTAGTTCAATGGGTATGGCACTAAATAGATAAATAAGTTTGGGTAGGATGGTCATTTTTATTATATTGGCTCGTCCTATCCATGAGCAGTTAATGTTTTTCCATTTGTTCAAGTCTAGTTTTAGTTGTGTGGCGAGTGTTTTGTAGTTGTGTTCATATAGTTCCTGTGTTTGTCTTGGGAGGTAGATTCCTAGGTATTTTATTTTGTCTAAGGTGATTTTGAATGGGATTTCTCTTTCTAGTTCTTGCTGCTGAGCTGTGTTGGAGATATATAGAAAAGCTGATGATTTATGTGGGTTTATTTTGTATCCTGCAACTTTGCTAAAGTTGTTGATTATTTCAATTAGCTTTTTGGTTGAATCTCTAGGATTCTTTAAGTAGACCATCATGTCATCTGCAAAGAGTGATAACTTGGTCTCCTCCTTGCCTATTTTGATGCCTTCAATCCCTTTATCTTCTCTAATTGCTACTGCTAGTGTTTCTAGTACAATGTCAAATAGTAGAGGTGATAATGGGCATCCTTGTTTCACTCCTGATCTTATTGGGAATGCATCTAGTTTATCCCCATTGCAGATGATATTAGCTGATGGTTTTAGATATATACTGTTTATCATTTTTAGGAATGACCCTTCTATTCCTATGCTTTCTAGTGTTTTTAATAGGAATGGGTGTTGTATTTTATCAAAGGCTTTTTCTGCATCTATTGAAATAATCATGTGATTCTTGCTAGTTTGCTTGTTGATGTGGTCAATTATGTGGATGGTTTTCCTAATGTTGAACCAGCCCTGCATCCCTGGTATGAATCCTACTTGATCATGGTGAATGATCCTTCTGATCACTTGCTGGAGTCTTTTTGCTAGTATCCTATTTAAGATTTTTGCATCTATATTCATTAGGGAGATTGGCCTATAGTTTTCTTTCTCTGTTTTTGACCTGCCTGGTTTTGGAATCAGTACCATGTTTGTGTCGTAAAAGGAGTTTGGTAGAACTCCCTCTTTGCTTATTATGTCAAATAGTTTGTATGGTATTGGGATTAACTGTTCTCTGAATGTTTGATAGAATTCACAGGTGAATCCATCAGGCCCTGGGGACTTTTTCTTAGGAAGTTCTTTGATGGCTTGTTGGATTTCAATTTCTGATATGGGATTATTTAGGAATTCTATTTCCTCTTCTGTTAGTCTAGGCAGTTTGTATTTTTGTATATATTCATCCATTTCTCCTAAATTGGTGTATTTATTGCCATATAATTGGGCAAAGTAATTTCTAATGATTGCCTTAATTTCCTCCTCATTGGAGGTGCTGTCCCCCTTTTCATCTTTAATGCTGTGAATTTGCTTTTCTTCCTTCCTTTTTTTAACTAGATTGACCAGTACCTTGTCTATTTTGTTTGTTTTTTCAAAGTACCAGCTTCTTGTCTCATTTATTAAATCAATAGTTCTATCACTTTCGATTTTATTAATTTCTCCCTTAATTTTTAGGATTTCTAATTTGGTTTTCTGCTGGGGGGTTTTAATTTGATCGCTTTCCAGTTTTTTCATTTGCATTTCCAATTGATTGATCTCTGCTCTCCCTTGTTTGTTAATATAAGCATTCAGGGATATGAATTTACCTCTGATTACCGCTTTGGCTGCATCCCAAAAGGTTTGAAAGGATGTTTCGCCATTGTCATTTTCCTCGATGAAATTATTAATTGTTTCTATGATTTCTTCTTTAACTAAACGGTTTTGGAGTATCATATTGTTTAATTTCCAATTGGTTTTAGATTTGGTTTTCCATGTACCATTACTAATCATTATTTTTATTGCCTTGTGATCTGAGAAGGCTGCATTCATTATTTCTGCTTTTCTGCATTTGTGTGCTATGTTTCTGTGACCTAATGTATGGTCAATTTTTGTGAATGTGCCATGTGGTGCTGAGAAGAAGGTGTATTCCTTTTTATCCCTATTTATTTTTCTCCATATGTCTATTAATTCTAATTTTTCTAAGATTTCATTCACTTCTTTTACCTCTTTCTTATTTATTTTTTGATTTGATTTATCTAAATTTGATAATGGTTGGTTTAAGTCTCCCACTAGTATGGTTTTATTGTCTATTTCTTCCTTCAATTCTCCTAGTTTCTCCATTAGAAATTTGGGTGCTATATTATTTGGTGCATACATATTGATTAATGATATTTCCTCATTGTCTATAGTCCCTTTTAACAAAATATAATTACCTTCCCTATCCCTTTTGATCAGGTCTATTTTTGCATTGGCTTTATCAGATATCATGATTACCACTCCTGCCTTCTTTCTATCAGTTGAAGCCCAGAAGGTCTTACTCCATCCTTTAATTCTGACCTTGTGGGTGTCAACCCGCCTCATGTGTGTTTCTTGAAGACAACATATGGTAGGGTTTTGGATTCTAATCCATTCTGCTATTCGTCTACGTTTTATGGGTGAGTTCATCCCATTCACGTTCAAAGTTATGATTGTCATTTGTGGACTCCCTGGCATTTTGATTGCCTTCCCTAATTCTAACCTTTTCTTCTTCGGCTCTACCTTTTAGTCCAGTGATTTACTTTGAAACAGTCCCCCTTGTCCCCTCCCTTGATGTTTCCCTTTTTAGTCCCTCCCTTTTTGTTCCCTCCCCCTCCCCCCTCTCTTTCCCTCCCTTTTTGTTCTCCCTCTCCCCCTCCCCCCCTTGGTTTTCCCTTCTCCTTACCCTTGTTGGGTAAGATAGAATTCAAGATCCCAATGGATCTGGATGTTTTTCCCTCTCAGAGCTGATTTCCCTGAGATTGAGGTTTAAGTAACCCCCCCCCCCCTCTCTTCCTCTCCTTCTTATAGGAGTTTTCTTCCCCTCCCCTTCCCATGTGAATCTTTGTGTGAGAATGATTATTCTATTTGGTCTTTCTTTACCCCCTATTTATACATTACATTTTCCCCACATGTTAGTATACATAGGTTGATATAAATGTAGTCCTTATAGAAGAGAGTTTGAGTAAAAGAAGAAGATAACATTTTCCCCTTTCCTTAATATTTACCTTTTCAGGTATTCCTTGCTCTTTGATTTTCGGTATCAAACTTTCCACAGAGCTCTGGTCTTTTCTTTGCAAAAAGTTGGAAGTCTTCTATTTTGTTGAATGCCCATACTTTCCCTTGGAAGTATATAGTCAGTTTTGCTGGGTAGCTGATTCTTGGTTGGAGACCCAGCTCTCTTGCCTTTCTGAAGATCATGTTCCATGCCTTACGATCATTCAGAGTAGAACTTGCAAGGTCTTGGGTGACCCTGATTGGCATTCCTTTATATCTAAATTGTCTTTTTCTGGCTTCCTGTAGGATTTTTTCTTTTGTTTGATAGCTTTGGAATTTGGCAATTACATTCCTGGGAGTTGTCTTTTGGGGGTTTAGTGTAGAAGGTGTTCTGTGAGCTCTGTCAGTGGCTGTATTGCCCCCTTGTTCTAGAATCTCTGGGCAATTTTCTTTGATGATATCTTGTATCACCATGTCCAGTTTGGTGTTTATTTCTGGCTTTTCTGGGAGTCCAATTATTCTTAAATTATCCCTTCTCCCCCTATTTTCCAGATCTATCACCTTGTCGGTGAGATATTTTATGTTCTCTTCTAATTTCTTGGTATTTTGGCTTTGCTTTATTGATTCTTGCTCTTTTACACGATCGTTGTCTTCCAGCTGCCTGATTCTGGCCTTTAAAGCCTGGTTTTCTTTTACAGTTTGGTCAAACTGGTTTTGTAGATGCGTGAATTTCTTTTGCATTATTTCCAACTTTTCCTCCCAGAAGGCTTCCATCTTTTTGGTCATTTCTGATTCAAATTCTTCATAGGTTTGTGGAGAGTTTCCATTTCCTTTGGAAGGTTTTGGAGCATTTTCTTTTATATTATCTTCTGTCTGCTCTGTATTTTGTATTTTGGCTCCATAGAATGTGTCCAAAGTCGCCCCTTTCTTCTTATTTTTCTTGGTATTTTGGGGCTTCTGTGGTTCTGTGGAGTTTGCCATTTCTGAATGTGGAGGATTAGTTTTTCTTGTCTCTGTCTGGTGATCAGAGGCTTTAGTCCTGGGCTGATTGTCTATGAGCTTTCCCTGGGTTAAACTGAATATGCCTCACTGGAACTGGAATGGAAGGGTCGGACCACGAGACCACACTCTCCCCCCAGCTCGCTTTCCGGAAGTTGCCTTTCAGAATCGCTGCCGTGAGGCTGTTTCATCGGCCTGCGGGGGGATGGGCTGCAGCTAGCCCAAGCTCCGAGGGCGAGGACTTTCACTGAGACTTGGATAGCAGGATCCAGCCCGTGAGGCTGTCTTGCCCGCCCTGAGGGTTGCTGTTGTTTCGACCAGCTCTCTGCAGCGGAAGCCCCAGGCAGTAACTTTCACCGGGACTGTAGAAGGCCCTGAGGGTTCTGCTCTCTGAGCCCGGCCGGGCTGCGGCTTCCGGGAGCCTTGGACTCTGCGCTCCTACCCCTGAGGTCCGAGGGATCTCGGGTTCTGGCTTTTAAGGGGAGCCGTACCTTTTGATCCGGGTCCAGGTCCAGGAGGAGGGTTCCCAGGGTCTGTGCTGTTGATCGTTTTGAATTTCGGCGCCTTAGGAGCTTATCGTTTGAGATCGGTTGGGAAGGGTTTTCCGGAGATCTGAGCTTTAGCTTTCTCTAAGCTGCCATCTTAACCGGAAGTCCCCTTCCAGATGTTTTTAACCTCTCATCTTGACAAGTACGTTATCCAGTGATGTCTCTCTCCTCTCTGTTTCTCTCTCTAGTGATTCCCTTCTATTAGTATCAATTCTAAGGCAGAAGAATGGCAAGGGGCTACAGTATCTAGGTTAAGTGAAGGTCCTCGTAACTCTATCTATTATGGTCTGGGACTCCATCTATTATGCTACCTAGCTGCCCCTTGTCCAATCATCTCTTGAAGTAAATGGATGTAGAGAGAATTGGGAATGTTGCCTGAAGTTGATGTGTCTATGAGGAGCATTGCTCTGTGAGGAGCAATAGGGAGTTCACTGAAGAAGCAGATCAAATGAAACAAAAACACATGCCAACAAGAGAATTTTAGTCAAAGAGAATCACATAATTTACTCAGATCACTTTGAAAAGGTGGACATAATATAAAGCAATTAAATTCAAGAAATATTTTAATGAGCACTCATGACTAACACTTTCATAAACACAAGTAAATTCCATGTTATAGTAGCAAGAACACTGGATATATTTTCAGAATATGAACTGGGTTGGAATCCTGGCTCTGACACTAATTAGCTGTGTAACTTTAGACAAGTCACTGGTCCCTTTAGACCTCAGTATCCTCATCAATAAAATGAAAATAATGACATTTGAACTCCTCTCCACACACAGGGTTGCTCTGAGAAGCAAATCAGTGGACAATATGGGGCAAATAAAATCCATGTGACTGATTTACAAAGAGTTAAATGTCATATAAATATGAGAGGGGGAATTACACTGAATTCTGTTTGGTTCCAGAGAGGAAAGGAAATTTTAAAGAAGCAGATTTGGGCTAGATTTCGAGGACGTTTCCAACAATTAGAGAAATTCAAAAGTGGAATAGGATCCCACATAAAGATGAGAAAGAGCTTATGATTTTTACAATCTAAGGGGAATGGAAACATATATATATATACATATATATATATGTATATATATAATCAAGCTAGAAGATAATTAAGCCTATAGGTGGCATAGTAGATATTGTGTGCTGGGCCTGGAATCAGGGAGACTTTTTTTTAATGTGTATTTTATTTTATTTGAAATTTTTATTTAATTAACTAATTTTGTATATTTTTCCATGGTTACATGATTCATTTTCTTCTCGATTCCCAACCCCCCCTCCCATAGCTGATGCAAAATTCCATTGGGTTTTATACGTGTCATTGATCAGGACCTATTTCCATATTATTGATTTTTGCACCAGGGTGATAGTTGAGATCATTAGAGTCTATATCTCCCCAGTCATATCCCCATCAACCCATGTCATCAAGCAGTTGTTTTTCTTCTGTGTTTCTACTCCCACAGCTCTTTCTCTGGATGTGAATAGCTTTCTTTCTCAAAAGTCTCTCAGAATTGTCCTGGATCATTGCATTGCCGCTAATGGAGAAATCCATTACATTAGATTGTGCCAAAGTTTATCTGAGGAAAACTCATCTTTGTGAGTTGAAATCTGGCCTCAGACACTTACCAGCTCTGCTGACCCTGGACAAGTCACTTAAGTATTTTTGCCCCCATTTCTTTATCTGTAAAATGAGCTGGAAAAGATGGCAAACCACTCCAACATCTTTACCAAAAAAAAAAAAACAAAAAAAAAACCCTCAAGTGGGGTCATTAAGAGTATGACATGACTGAAAAGTGGCTGAACAAAAAGCATTTGGTTAAATTAAAAAAAAAATAAGACTCATTTCAATGATAGGGGAAATTAGGGAAGGCTAAAAATGAGGATGTAACATCTGAATTTTTCTCTGAAGAAGGGGAAGGATGTGGATAAGCATCATTGGGGATGTAATGAGCAGGGATATCACCCTACTCCAGTCGTGAGGAGTCAGAGTATACAAAGGTACAATAATGGAAGAATAGAGGACAAGATCAGAGAGCAGTAGCAGGTCCAGGCTGATAAGAACATAGAATACATGAAGGTAAAATACCATGAAATCAGTTGGGAAAGTAAGATTTTCAAAATATGGAATCCTAGTGAAAGCGAGCAAAATTGCATGACAATAGTACATTGATAAATATCATTTCTGTAGTCCTACCTGCTCCTGGAGTTGCTTTGATGGACCTACAATAGATGTCAGTACTTTTTTTTTTTCAGTTACAAAAAGCAGTAATTTTTCATCTATCCACAGGGTAGTTTGAAACACATTAAACAAGAAAGAATAAAAGCAAGATAAGGACTTGTGCCTGTACTAGTTCTACCTGAACTCCATTAAAAAAAGATGAAATGGAGAAGAATACTTGTAATAACCACTGCAACTCACTTTTCTGTTTTACTTGAAGACTTGCTTTAAAGCACTTTCCTCACAACAATGGTGTGAACTAAGTAAAGAAGAAGTTTTTATCCCCACATTATATATGAAAAAATAGGTTTGAAAGGTTAAACTATACGGCATGAAATGCCTGCCTATGCACTGTAATGGTCTCAAGTAGTACCACTATAGCCTTTTCACTCTTCACTTCCCCCAAATGGCCTTAATATAGAGTAATAATCATGTCTGATGCCAGTGTAGTATCCACATACATCTATGCTGGTTTGTCTATATGTGAGTTGAAGGGAGTTGTAAATAGATAGCCATCACTCTCCAAATGAGGTCTTGGTTCCTGCTTGGAGGGGGGCATGAGATTGAGCCCAGTAGGAGAATTCTCTCTCTCCCTCTCCCTGTCCCTCTCCCTCCCTCCTCCTGTTGCAAATATTGCTAGTATAGGGAAATTATTTTTAGATTCAAGATATTTTCTTGCTTGCCATCTCTCGATGAGGAAGGAGTGTCTCATGCTATATCCATGGCTTCACCTCTTTCCTAGCAAATGCTAGATACACAAGTAACACCATATATAGTGAATGGAGAATAAACCTGTTTATTCAAGAAATTAGAGGAATTATACAGTCCTTAAGTCAAGAAGGATTTATTAAATGTCAGCCATTGTGATAAGAACTGGGGATATAAAGAGAGATAAAAAACAGCCTCTGTTCTCAAGGAGTTCAAAGCTTAATGCAGGAAAAATCATACAAACAACTATGCATAAGTGAACTCTGTTACAGATAAATTGGAAATAATCAGTGGAAGAAAGAAAATAGAATTTGGGGGGAATCAAGAAAAGATTCCTCTAAAAGGACGGTTTCACTTGGGACTTAATGAGAGTTGTTCAGATGAAAACATGCCTGACAATACACAGAATGAAAAACTAGCTTAATGGAGGGAGATATCTAGCTCAACCATGAGAAAGGGTTCTTGATCTTACCAAAAGGGAAACTCTCCAAAGTTTTTAGTGAGGAGACCTGAAAAATAAGGTTAGAGTATTAGCTCTTCAACATGTTTGATCTTCCCAAAATCTGTCCCTCCCTTCTGTGGACCTCTCTCTATGAAGAGGGTTCGGGACTTCATGTGACCTCTTTAATACTTAGCTGAGCTGGGAGACAGAAGAACCTGTCTCCCCCCCTCCCCCAAGCTCTTATTGAGCTTTGAGAGTTCTCACTCTATGCTTCATTTAGGTATGGGATCACTAAATAGTCATTCTTTCCCCAAGTGAGGGAGAGTTTAACTCATATACACCATACTTGAATCTCAGACTACAATAGCTTAGGAGAACTCTAGCCATTTCTAATGCTGTCATTTCTTCTGAAAAGCCCATTGACTTGTATCATATACATACACAGGGAAGACGAGTATTTAATGATTTTGTCAATAATGACATTTTTTAAGTAATAGTTTCACTACTAATTTTCCATGGCCAAAGGTCTAAGAATCTTTGTAAAATTACTATTGAAGGAGAAGAGCTCATAATAAATTTTTAGGGACATATTTATTCCCAGGAGATATCTAGAAAAGTATTCACAATGTTAAAAATGTAAAAGCCTCAGTAGAAATCAATGTAGTACATTTGGATGGTACAGCCCACTAAAACCAAAAGCTCAGTTGCCAAATCCACAGACATTGCACATAAAGTAATGAACATCAACTTCTGGAGTTAATTGTCTGGGAAACTGGCAAAGATTTGAAATAACAGGGAAAAAACAAAATATGGTTCACTGGGTGTTGGAATTCACATAAGAATGTGCGTCACTACTGTAGAATGAAGGCACAGGATGAGAAACCCTGTGTAAATTAAAGGACCCCAAAGAGTAACAAATCAGTTTTCTGACAGTCTACTTTCACTGGTAGTGAATCAAAGCAACACTCACTCTAAAGAAAGAAAATAGAATTTGCTCACATATTTCATACATATGGTTTCTGTAGAATATATATAGTGCTATATAGTCCTAAAATAGAATAGATATTGCTAACCAGAACACTAGAGGGAATTGATGGAAGCTATAGGGGAATGCCCAGTTCCTTTCAGCATCATAGTCTCTTTTTTTGGTAATTTAATTTTTTTTGTTACAATAATCACTTTATTTCCCTCCCTCCCATTGTTATAATTAAAATGGTTGATGTTGTAAACTGTAGTGAGTTAAAATGGTGGAAGATATAAATTGTGATAGATATAAGAGAGGGTGAGTAAATTTGACCGCAGAAAATGTTTCACTACAGTGTCTTGGTTTTTAAATCAAATATAAGGTGGTCGCCAGGGAATATATTCCCAAATTATGAATATGCCCAAGTCAACTGGGTTTTATAGAGAATTTAATTAATAATACAATGAGTAATTAAAGGAAAGAGAGAAAAAGGAAATAAGTATGAAGGGCCTTAAGCCAACATGGCCTAGACCTGAGTCTTAAGAGAGAGAAATCAGTCAGTCTTTTATCACTCACCACAAGGTTTGTCTTAAGCAAGGATGTCTGGGGAACAGAGTCTCCCCAGAGGGAGTTCCAGCCAGAGTCAGCCTCCCAAGGGACTTCTTCTCAAGAGATCTTCAAAGGGCCTCCTCCAAAAGGATCTATCTCCAAGGACCCAAGGATCTCCAACCTCAAGAGATGCCTTTTATTATATAGGGTTTTTTTTTTCCTATGTCACCTCCCTTAAGTTCTTCCATCTACCAATCACCGTAGATGTTTCCTAAAGGACAGCCCATCTGAATTCCTGCTAAGTCGACTAATCTCCTCAGTAAGTCTGAACCAGAGAAAATGCTGCTGTGTCGACTAATCCTCTCAGTAAGTTTGAACCAGAGAAAACACAGCTGAGTTGACTAATCTCATTAAGAGAAAACTTGCCTGACCCTTTTAGGTACCTAGCATCCCATTGTATCAATTCTAAAAAACAGGCATGGCTCAAAGAACTCCTTGCCTTATTATAAGCATGGGTCCAAGTACTTTCATTGTTTAGCAAGGAGTTTTCTCCCCTAAAGCAGTCTTAAGTACAGGTGGAGTAGAGGTCCTCCTGGCGAGTTCTCACATCAAAATGGGGAATATTTCCAATAGGGAATTTGTTCCAATGGAGGATTCCTCATTGTGGAAATTTTTAACATTCACAAGTCTGCGAAATTTCAAGATTTACACCATCCACCCATCCATCCTGCAGCTGATGCGCAATTTCATTGGGTATTACTGGTGTCCTTGATCAGAACCAGTTTCCATATTGTTTGCACTAGGATGTTCAGTTAGAGTCTACATTGCCAACCATATCTCTTTGACCCATGTATTCAAGCAATTGTTTTTCTTCGATGTTTTTACTCCCACAGATTTTCCTCTGAATGTGGATAGTGGTTTTTCTCGTAGATTCCTCCAAGTTTTTCAGGATCACTGCATTGCCACTAATGGAGAATTATATTCGATTGTACCACAGTGTGTCAGTTTCTATGTACAATGATTTCCTAGTTCTGTTCCTCTCACACTACATCACTTCCTGGAAGTTGTTCCAGTTCACATGGAATTCCACAACTTTATTATTCCTTTGAGTACAATAGTATTCCATCACCAGCATATACTATAATTTGTTCAGCCATTACCATAATTGAAGGGCATCCCCTCATTTTACAATTTTTTGCCACCACAAAGAGCGCAGCTATGAATATTCTTAAACATGTTTTTTATTTCCTTATTATCTCTTTTGTGTACAAACCCAGCAGTACTATGGCTGGATCAAAGGGCAGACAGTCTTTTAGTGTCCTTTGGGGATAGTTCCAAACTTCTATCCAGAATGTTTCACAACTCCACCAACAATGCATTAATGTCCCAACTTTGCCACACCCCCTCCAGCATTCATTACTTTCCTTTGCTGTCATTTTAGCCAATCTGCTAGGTGTGAGGTGATACCTCAGTGTTGTTTTGATTTACATTTCTCTGATTATATGAGATTTAGAACACTTCTTAATGTGCTTATTAATAGTTTTGATTTCTTTAACTGAAAATTTCCTATTCATGTCCCTTGCCCATTTATCAATTGGAGAATGGCTTGATTTTTTGTACAATTGGTTTAGCTCTTTATAAAGTTGAGTAATTAGACCTTTGTCAGAGGTTTTTGTAATGAAGATTGTTTCCCAATTTGTTGCTTCCCTTCTAATCTTGGATGCATTAGTTTTGTTTGTACAAAACCTTTTTAATTGATTTAATCAAAATTATTGATTTTACATTTTGTGATTTTTTCTTAGTTTTTTAGTTTTTTAGTTCTTGCTTGGTTTTATAGTCTTTCCTTTCCCAAAGATCTGACAAATATACTATTCTGTGTTCACCTAATTTGCTTATAGTTTCCTTCTTTATATTTAGGTCATTCAACCATTCTAAGTTTATCTTGGTGTAGGATGTGAGATGTTGAGCCAAAACCTAATCTTTCCCACACTGTTTTCCAATTTTCCCAGCAGTTTTATCAAATACTGGGTTTTGGTAAAAAAAAAAAAAGTGGGATCTTTGGGCTTATCATAGACTGTCTTGCTGAAGTCATTTACCCCTAGTCTATTCCACTGATCCTCCTTGCTGTCTCTTAGCCAGTACCAAATTGTTTTCATGACCACTGCTTTATAGTATTGTTTGAGATCTGGGACTGCAAGTCCACCTTCCTTTGCATTTTTTTTTATGATTTCCCTGGATATCCTTGATCTTTTGTTCTTCCAAATGAACTTTGTTATGTTTTTTTCTAATTCAGTAAAAAAGTTTTTTGGTAGTTCAATGGGTATGCCACTAAATAAGTAAATTAATATGGGCAGGAATGTCAATTTTATTATGTTAGTTCATCCTACCCATGAGCAATCAATGTTTTTCCAATTGTTTAGATCTAGTTTTAATTGTGTGGAGAGTGTTTTGTAGTTGTGTTCATATAGTTCCTGTGTTTCTCTCAGCAGATAGATTCCTAAATATTTTATATCATCTAGGGTGATTTTTAATGGTATTTCTCTTTCTAATTCTTGTTGCTGAGATGTGATGGAAATATATAGAAATGCTGATGACTTATGCAGGTTTATTTTGTATCCTGCAACTTTGCTAAAGTTGTTGAGTATTTCAACTAGCTTTTTGGTTGGTTTTCTAGGATTCTTTAAGTAGACCAAGAGTGATAGCTTGGTTTCCTCATTGCCAATTTTAATACTTTCAATTTCTTTTTCTTCTCTAATTGCTACTGCTAGTGTTTCTAGTACAATGTAAAATAATACAGGTGATAATGGGCATCTTTGTTTCACTCCTGATCTTATTGGGATGGATTCTGCTTTATCTCCATTGCAGATGATGTTTGCTGATGGTTTTAGATATATACTGTTTATTATTTTTAGGAATGACCCTTCTATTCCTATACTTTCTAGTGTTTTCAATAAGAATGGATGTTGTATTTTATCAAAGGCATTTTCTGCATCTATTGACATAAACAATGTGTTTTTGTCAGTTTGCTTGTTAATATGGTCAATTATGTGGATGGTTTTCCTAATATTGAACCATCCTTGAATTCCTGGTATGAACCCTACCTGGTTATAGTGAATAACCCTTGTGATGACTTGCTTTAGTCTTTTTGCTAGTATCCTATTTAAGATATTTTACATCTATATTCATAAGAGAGATTGGTCTATAGTTTTCTTTCTCTGTTTTTGACCTGCCTGGTTTTAGGATCAGTATCATATTTGTGTCGTAAAATGAATTTGGTAGAACTCCTTCTTGGCTTATTCTGTCAAATAGTTTGTATAGTATTGGGGTTAGCTGTTCTTTGAATGTTTGATAGGATTTATTTGTGATTCCATCTGGAACTGGGGATTTTTTCTTAGGGAATTCTTTGATGGCTTGTTCAATTTCTTTTTCTGATATGGGATTGTTTAGGTAATCTATTTCTTCCTCTGCTAGTCTAGGAAATTTATATTTTTGTAAGTATTCATCCATATCACCTAGATTGCCATATTTGTTGCCATATAATTGAGCATAATAGTTTTTAATGATTGTCTTAATTTCCTTTTCATTAGAGGTGAGGTCTCCCTTTTCATCTTGGATACTGTCAATTTGGCTTTCTCCTTTCCTTTTTTTAATTAGATTGACCAGTACTTTGTCTATTTTATTTGTTTTTTCAAAGCACCAGCTTCTAGTCTTATTTATTAAATCAATAGTTCTTTGACTTTCAATTTGATTAATTTCTCCTTTGATTTTTAGGACCTCTAATTTAGTCTTCATCTGAGGATTTTTAATTTATTCACTTTATAGTTTTTTTGATTTGTATGCCCAATCCATTGACCTCTGCCCTCTCTAATTTATCAATACATGAACTCCTACTGAGTACTGCTTTGGCTCCATCCCATAGATTTTGAAAGGATATCTCACCATTGTCATTTTCTTCAATGAAATTGTTAATTGTTTCTATGATTTGTTCTCTAACAGGTTTTGGAGAATATTACTTAATTTCCAATTAATTTTTGATTTGGCTCTCCATGTACCCTTACTGGTCATTATTTTTATTGCTTTATGATCTGAGAAGGTTGCAACTATTATTTCAGCTCTTTTGCACTTGTTTGCAATGCTTTTATGCCCTAATACATGGTCAATTTTTGTGAATGTACCATGTGCTGCTGAAAAAGAAGGTGTATTCCTTTTTGTCCCTATTTATTTTTATCCACATATCTAATAAATCTAATTTTTCTAAGATTCATTCACATTTCTTTCCTCTTTCCTATTTATTTTTTGGATTGATTCATCTAGTTCAGATTGAGGAAGGTTCAGGTCTCCCACTAGTATAGTTTTTCTATCTATTTCATCCTTGAGCTCCACTAGTTTCTCCTTTAGAAATTTGAATGCTATATCATTTGGTGCATACATGTTGAGTACTGATATTTCCTCATTGTCTATACTACCTTTTATCAGGATGTAATTACCTTCCCTATCTCTTTTAACTTGATTTTTCTTACTTTGGCTTTTTCAGATATGATTGCGACTCCTGCCTTCTTTTTATCAGTTGATGCCCAATAGATTTGGCTCCATTCTTTTACTTTCACCCTATGCATATCTACTTTCCTCATGTGTGTTGCTTGTAGACAGAATATGGTAGGGTTTTGGATACTAATCCACTCCACTATTCACTTGTGTTTAATGGGTGAGTTCATTCCATTCACATTCAGAATTATGATTACCAGCTGTGTATTTCCCAGCATTTTGATTTCTACTCCTAGTCCTGCCTTTTCTTCTTTCACTATTTCCTTCTACAACAATGTTTGTTTTTAATCAGTCCCCCTAGTTCCCCCCCTTATTTCATTTCCATTTCTACCCCCTCCATTCTTATTCCCCCCCTTATTTTCTTTGCAGTCTTTTTAAAACTACCCCACCCTCTCTCTCCCTTATAATCCTTCCCTCCCCACCAGTCCATTTGTTACCCTTCTATTCCCCTATAGGGCGCAAATCTATTCTCTGCCCCAATGGATTGGATTGCTCTTCCCTCTTTGGGTCAATTTCAAAGCATGTAAGAGTTGAGTATTTCCTATCTCCAACCTCTTTACCGTTCCAGTGTATTGATGTTCTCCTCCCTCCCACCATGAGCTTCTGTGTGACATATAAATTTGCCCCCATTTGTTTCTTTTTCCATTTCTTTTAGTAGTAACCTCTTTTTTAGCTCTAGTTATATATATATATATATATATATATATATATATATATATGTATATATATATGTGTGTGTGTGTATTTATGCATACATATATCTGTATACCTATTAATATCTTGTTATTATTTCATCCTATACAGTTTGTTGTTGTTCCCTCTAAGTGTAATTCTTCTAGCTGCCCAGGTGATAAGATTTTTTTAAATATTATTTTATTTGATCATTTCCAAACATTAATCATTGGAGACAAAGATCATTTTCTTTTCCTCCCACCCACCCCCCTCCACCTCTCCTATAGGCAATGCGCGATTCCACTGGGTATCACATGTGCTCTTGATTTGAACCCATTTCCATGTTGTTGGTATTTGGATTTGAGTGTTCATTTAGAGTCTCTTCTCAGACATGTCCCCTCAACCCCTGTAGTCAAGTAGTTGCTTTTCCTCAGTGTTTTTACTCCCACAGTTTGTCCTCTGCTTGTGGATAGTTTTTTTATTTCTTCTCCTAGATCACTGCAGATTGTTCAGGGACATTGCATTGACACTTATGGAGAATTCCATTACGTTTGATTGTACCACAGTGTATCAGTCTCTGTGTACAATGTTTTCTTGGTTCTGCTCCTTTCGCTCGGCATCACTTCCTGGAGGTTGTTCCAGTCCCCATGGAATTCCTCCACTTTATTATTCCTTTTAGCATAATACTATTCCATCACTAACATATAGCACAATTTGTTCAGTCATTCTCCAATTGAAGGGCATCCCCTCATTTTCCAATTTTGGGCCACCACAAAGAGCGTGGCTATGAATATTCTTGTACAAGTCTTTTTCCTTATTATGTCTTTGGGGTACAAACCCAGAAATGCTACGGCTGGATCAAAGGGCAGTCTTTTATCGCCCTTTGGGCATAGTTCCAAATTGCCCTCCAGAATGGTTGGATCAATTCACAACTCCACCAGCAATGAATTAATGTCCCTACTTTGCCACATCCTCTCCAGCATTCATTACTTTCCTTTGCTGTCATGTTAGCCAATCTGCTAGGTGTGAGGTGATACCTCAGGGTTGTTTTGATTTGCATCTCTCTGATTATAAGTGATTTAGAACATTTTTTCATGTGCTTATCAATAGTTTTGATTTCTTTACTGAAAATTTCCTATTCATGTCCCTTGCCCATTTATCAATTAGAGAATTGCTTGATTTTTTGTACAATTGATTTAGCTCTTTGTAAATTTGAGTAATTAAACCTTTGTCAGAGGTTTTTATGAAGATTGTTTCCCAATTTGTTGCTACCCTTCTGATTTTAGTTACATTGGTTTTGTTTGTACCAAAGCTTTTTAGTTTGATGTAGTCAAAATTATTTATTTTACATTTTGTGACTCTTTCTAAGTCTTGCTTGGTTTTAAAATCTTTCCCCTCCCAAAGGTCTGACTGTGTTTGCCTAATTTACTTATGGTTTCCTTCTTTATGTTCAATTCATTCACCCATTTTGAATTTATCTTGGTGTATTTCTATTGTTCTAGAATATTGGGGCAGTTTTCTTGAATAATTTCCTGTAGTATTATGTCCAGGACTTTTATTTTGTCATGGTCTTCTGGTAGACCAATGAATCTTAAATTGTCTCTCCTCGAACGCTTTTCTAAATCCTTTGTTTTGTGAATGAGATGCTTCATATTTTCCTCAATTTTTTCATTCTTTTGGTTTTGTTTTATAGTGTCATGCTGCCTTGTGAGGTCACTTGATTCTAGTTGTTGTATTCTGGTTCTTAAAGACTGGATTTCATTCCTGGCTTTTTGGTCATCCTTCTCCTTCTGGTCTGATTTTCTTTGGAGGTCATCTTTCATCCTCTTTACCTCATTTCTCATCTCCTTTGCCTCCTTTTTTTTGCACTGAAGTTATGTATTTAACAGTTTTACATTTAATATTTATATATAAAAACCTTTTAAGTGCTTTTCTCCAATTTATAAATCTAAAGAATTAAAAAATAAGGCATTCAATATTTGAAAAAAGTAAAGATTTACAAAATGTGTATATTCTGTCATGAAAACTTCACACCAACATTATACACTTGGAAAAAAAATACAAACAGGATATATTAAAATTTTATGTAGCAGTAACTTAGTTCACACCATGCAATAAAAAGTACATTAATCAAGATACAAAAGCTTTTTATGTTTCTAAACTGAAGGGCTTTTTTTTTCTTTTTTGCAGACATGTTAGGTATGCAAATCCTTAAAATGGTTGATTTTGGCTTTCAAGACACTATTTTCTGTTTCCAGATGACTTATCTTAGTTTTTAAGTTCTTTTCCCAATTGTTTTCAGTCTTTCTTAATTGTGTTTTGAATTGCATTTTGAGTTCTTCCAAAGCCTGTATACAATCACTGGGATTTCTAATTTATTGTTTGATGCTCCCTCCTCCTCTGTTCTGTTTGCTCTTTGTTCGTTGTCTTTTTAGAAGCTGTCTTTTGTAATTTATTTCTTCTTTTTTTGTTGTTTGCTCATATTTCCCCTTTCTTTACTCCCCGTATTTACCTGTGCTTTTGCTCTTCTCATTTTTTTTTGTTTTGGGGGGTTTTCTGTCAGTGTCCCCTCTTGGAGCTTTGACAGAAGATCTCTCAGTGCAGTCTGTGGGGGAGGGATGTTGGTGTTTGAGCTTCCCTGTCTTCTGGATGCTTTTGATTGGATTAAAGACCAGAAGTCTGTGGGGGAGGGGTGTTGGAGCTTGGGCTTCCCTGAGCTCTGAATACTTTTGATGGGATTAAGTTCAGCTGGGTTTGCCTGGATATGATTTGAGGCCAAAACCTCTTGGAAGGCTGGAGCAATATGGAGGATCTCTGCTATGACCAGTCTGCCTGCTCTGTGCTCCCTATCCAGCTCCTTCCCCACCACCTGTGTTTGACGCTCTGAGCCTGGCATAGCCCTACTGGCAACATATACCCTCCAGCCTAGTGCCTTTGCCTGCCCAGATGTTCCCGTTGCCACTGGAGGCTTAGCACTCTAGGTGGAGGGAAGGGGTCCTGGGACCTTCCTTCTGCCTTCCTCTTAAACCCAAGTGTTCTCAAATTCCAGCTTGGGGGGGGGGTGTACCTTTTGGATTAAGTCCAGCAGGAGGGTTCCTTATCTCTATCTTGTTGTTAGGTTTGATTTTCAGTCCCCTATGATCATTTAGTTTGTAATTGGTAAGGAAGGGTATTCAGAGGTCTGAACTTTTGCTGCTTTTACACTGCCATCTTGACTCTGCCTCCCTCTATCCATAGTCTGTTTTATGCCTCAATTCTTCTTTTTAAAAATCTGAACTTTCTGTCTTAGTAGCAACACTAAGATAGAGGGGTAAGGACTAGACAACTGTGACTAAGTGACTTGTCCAGGGTCACACAGTGAGGAAGTATCTGAGGAAAGATTTGAACCTAAGTCTTCCTGACATTATATATGGATCTCTTTCCCCAAGCCACCCAGCTTCCTCTTATTCCTTAGTTCTTCATAATGATAATACTTTTTTTCCCTTAATTTATCCCTAACTTTTTCAAATACTATCATATTTAGGGTTTCATTTCACATAGCAGCCCTTACCTAAAAATGAGGATACTGTTTTCCCAGTCTGAAAGATGAAGCAATGAAAGGCTAAAGAGGTAATATGTCTTGTCCAGAGGCATTAAGATAGTCTGTGGCACACTAGGTGCTACAGTTCAAGTGTTCTGCTACTCAGACCTCTGCATTTTGAGTGTGTGTGTGTGTGTGTGTGTGTGTGTGTGTGTGTGTGTGTGTAACATCATTGTTTAGTACTTTTTAGTTGTGCTTGACCTCTTTGTTACTCTGTTAGAGGGTTTCTTGGCAAAGATATTAGTGTGGTTTGCCATTTTCTTCTAGAAATCATTTTATAGATGAGGAAACTGAGGTAAACAGTCACTTCTGAAGGGTAACATCACTTATAAGTGGATATCATTAGGGTATTTCATTTGATAATATATCTGAGTGAAACCTCACTCTATCCTTGGAATTGTTATGTTGGGATTTTTGTGGGGAAAGAACAAGAGGGAACATATAAATAATTCAGATTCATTGGTTGGGAAGTGGAAGAAGGAACAGGACTTTAGGAGAAAATCATACTAGTTATCTTAAAATCTAATGTCTATAAACTATCTAAAACTATCTTTCTAAGCTAAATAGTAAATTACCCCAATAGCCAAATCTCACACAAGGATTCCAATCAAATGGACCAGGATCTTTAGTTGATTTGTATCCAAACTGATGCTGCCAGAATCCAGATTCAAAAGCTTTCTTTCTTCTTTAGCTGGTCTCAGGAGAAAACAGAAACCCATTTTTCTCCAAGCCTTCAATCAAGGTCCTTCAGGAGAGAAGTCTGTCCATTGGGCATAGAATCTTATCCCAGATCGCCAGCCTTAGGCTCCCATGTGACTCTTAGTCACATGATCCTGTCCATCACTCATTCTGACATTTGTACCTCTCAGTTTTTTGCAAACCATTCATTCTTCATCACAGAATTCATACAGTGGAGGTACCCTTCTTCCCCTGGAGCCTCTCCCTCAAAATTGCTCTTCCCAGACTTTCCTTTAAGAAGGATTCATAGACTAGCCATATTTTATTCATCTCCAAGTTATATTTTGGGCTTTCTTTGCCTTGTCCCCAAGCAAGACATCCTTGTCCCTTACCCTTTCAGTTTTCTTTTATGTGTCCTCAACCCCCCATTAGAAGGCAGTACCCTTAAAAGCAGGGTATTTGTATTCTTGGTATTTAGAACAATTTCTGGAACATAATTTGTTTTAATGGACGCTTCTTGACTAACTGACTAAACTGGGTTCCTCTGATTTGCCTTAGGTAACTTCTCTCAATTGAGGCAGCCTAGTGCAATGAATAGAGCATTGGACATGGAATTAGAAAGAATTGGGCTCAATTATACCTCTGAAACTTGCTAAGTATGTGATCCTGGACAAATCATTTTATGTCATGCCTTAGCTTTCTCTTCTGTCAAAGGAGTGTTTGACTAAATGACCTCTAAGTTTCCTTCCAATTCTGAATCTATGATTGATAATCTATCTGGGGGATCAGAGAAGAGCTAATGTGGATAAAGGACAGGAAACTTTGTACCATTGTCTAATCTGTATACTAAATGAGGTTAAGCAAGTAGGAGGGAGACATAGTATCTTTGTGTGTGTGTGTGTGTGTAGGCTATGCAGTGACTATAATGTAGAATATGTAAAGGGTGAATATTATGGTTGAGACTGAAAAAAATCTAAATTTAAATGGTCGCCAAGGGAAATCCCAAATAATAAAATAACCAAGTCAGCTGCCAAGTTCTTATGGTGTTTTAATTACAACAGGAGGAAGAAAATATTAGAGGAACAGGGAGAGGGAGAGGGAGAGGGAGAGGGAGAGGGAGAGGGAGAGGGAGAGGGAGAGGGAGAGGGAGAGGGAGAGGGAGAGAGAGAGAGAATTCCAGCCTCGAACTGAACTGTATCTCTCCTCACAGGAAGTCCTGAGAACTCCAGAGGCTGTTCTCTACATCACTTCCTGCATCTTACATGTGCCAATGGTGGCTCAAGCTTGATTTAGGACCACCCAGAGGTCTGTCCTTTTTTTTGCACATGTCTGTTGAAGGCCATATTCTCAAATAATTAAATCTTGAGTTTGCTGCAGCCCTTCCTAATCTTGTTACACTGAGTAGGTTGGAGAATGTAGTTTCCAAGACCTGATTCTATTATTCCAAGTACCTCTATTGCTATTGATCAGGAAATAGCTAAAGAATGGTATGAATAGGGTGGAGGTTTTGAAATTCACAAATAGAAGTTAGAAATATAAGGGACTAAAGCACAAAAGGTAGAAGATGATAAGTGACATGAAGAGGAACAAATAATTTCTGGTTTGTGGAATTTGATGTGAAGATTGGATTTTTGCTCTCCTCTGATTATAACAATGAAGGTACTTAGCTCTTCCTTAATTGTGAAGAGTAAATTGTAGTCCCCTGTCTATTTTTAGATTTTAATCCCCCAAAATGTAAGCACAGTACTTAAGGTTGAGTATGGAGTTCTACCCATTTTGGATTTTAACCACAAAAAAGTATTAACACCCATTTCATACATTGAGTGGGAGGTCTGTGACCCAAGTATGGAAGAGTGGGCAGTCCTGGAGTGGAGCATTGGCCTTGATTGGTAGACATTCAAATTTAGGGGAGTGACACAAGAGAACTAGGTCTTTAAAAGTGGAAACAGAGACACACAGACACAGTTAGAGAGACACACTTGGAATGGAGAGAGACATTTGAAGTGAAGACACACTTAGAGTGAAGAGACACATGGAGTGGAACCTCCTGTAAGAAGCAGTTCTACTGGAGTTGAGGCTGATAAAGAATCTGCTGATTAAGCTGATACGTGGTGAGTATAAAGACTGACCTCCTTTCCTGGGACTTGCTGGAAGCATCAGCCTCTGGAAAGTCTCATCTTCTTGAGACTCCTTTCCCCTGGCTGAGGCCTTTGAATTCCTACCTGACTCAGAGGAAGCCGGAGCTCTCTCTCTCTCCCCTCTTCTTCTCTTTCTCTCTTCCTTATTATCTTCCCTCTACTGTAAAATAAACTACCATACATTCCATTCTAATTTTAGTAATTCATTTTTGGGATTTAGCAATTAAATCCCTGACGACCAATTAAATATATTCAGTTCAACCATAAATTTAACATTGGGGAGGTTTCATGGAAGAGATGCCATTTGCCTTGTGACTTGAAGGATGGTAGGATAAAAAAAAGGAAAAGGAAGGCAGGGTAGCAAGGTGTTTCCAGTGATTGGGCTAGGTATAAGTGAAGAAGTAGAGGCAGGAGATGCTAAACATATAAGAAATATATCATCAGTCCAAATTACTTGGAGAGTAAGGCCCCTGTTGCAGATAATGTGAAATGAGACTTAAAAAACAACAAGCAAGACTATGGAAAGTCTTAAAGGAATTTCAGATTATTTTAGGATGTAGTCATAGTCTTAAATAACTTATTTGTCAGACAGAAGTCATTCATAAATGTGGAAACAGGAGACATGGGAGGCTCTGTACTCAAAATGGTGCCCTGAACAGTTATTTCTTATTTGTATATGTGTATGTGTGAGTAAATCTGGATGAGAAATATCACTACACAAGGCTTGAAAATGCTTTTAAAATTATCCCAGGTCACTTCTGTTTGGATTTCTGATTTCCCATCACATTCTACTTGCAAACATACTTATTTGTGTATAAGGCTTCCCTCTTCATAATTTCCCCCTTTTGACAAAGAGTGACAAAGTAGAAATAGGGATGGATTTGGAGTCAGAGGACTAAGTACAAATGGGAGCTTTGGTACATACTACCTGTATGATCTTGGGAAAACCAATTGACTTCTCTGGATCTCAGTTTCCACATCTGAAAAAATAAATTTGCACAACTCTTTGAGGGTAGGAACTATCTTTTTTGTGATGTTCCCTGAGTATCTAGTAAAATGCCTAGCATATTATATGCATGGGGTGTATGGGGTGCTCAGGGAGGAGTAATATCTTTGGTATGGAGGGCTTGTCGTGCCCTTCTAGGGTAGCTCCCCAACCTCTGACCCTCACCTGACACCCAGCTCTCACTTGTGGCTCCCAGTAGCTGCTAGCATGCGGCAGTGGCCACACCCCGGGCAACAGCTTCGACAGGCTGGCTAAACCTTGTGAGGGTAGCCATTGGGTCATCATCGACCCCTGGTGAACCAGGGCTTTGCTCACTCAGCATGTGAAGACTGTTTCGACGGAACAGGCGGAAGAAACCAACAAGAAGGTTCAACTGCTGAGACGGTGACAAAGCAAAGCACTGTGGAGTGAATAGGGCGTGTTGGAGCACAAAGGACAACACGGCCATCCAATGCAGCTGAGGAAGTCTCCAGGCGTAACGACTTTTCGTGCCACTGGACCCAGGCTTCCAACGCCGAGAGAGTGGGACTGTCTCTGTGCATCGACTTTTCCACTTAAATCTTCATGCACAAGTGTCTTTGTGCACAAAAACACACAAAGACAATCGTCATCCTCAGTTACCAAGAGACTACTACTACTACTACTATTATATGCATAATGAATTCCAGTTGGTTTATTGTTTCATGTATATTAAAAGAAAATGTTGTAAGGTAAGTATTAACAAGTATTTTATCCCTATTTTACAGAATTTTACAGAAGAAACTGAAATGCATAAGTGGCTTGGTTATGATGATACTCCTTATAATGTCAGAGATGATGCTTGGAGCTGTGTCTTCCTGACTACAAACTAAAGTTGGACAATCTAACATTTTAGGTTTCTTCCAATTCTAAATCTGAGTCTGAGCAGAATGTAAATTTGTTGAGCCTTTGTAATGTTTTACTTTTATGTTTTTCATGGGCAACCACTTAGTAGATATTTTATATTTGTGGGATGTTAAACAAACATGTAAATACTGATAAAGTAGATAGCCTTTTTTAGGGGTATTACTAAGGCAATTGTAGTATATAATGGCAAATAATTATCACTATTCTTGAGGAAGCAGTAAATAGTATAAATACAAATTTGCATGGAAAAATACATTAATTAATGCAAAGGGAAATAAGCATATAAATATTTGCTATAAAGGTTTTTTTGTTTTCCTCCTCAAGGGGAGAGGAGTTGGGAGAAAATATAAATGCATGTTAAAATAATTAAAAAAAACAAATTGAAGTAGATCTATAAAAACAATATATATGTCATAATAGTATGAATGGGGAAAACAAACAAAATAACTAAAATTTAATGTTATGAAATTATAATGATCAAGCTTGGCTACTAAAAAGAGATTTAAGAAGACAACTTCCTTACAGAGGTTCCTATTGCATAAATCATAGTTCTTTTCCAGTGTTGGATTTGTTGAATTAGCATTATCTTCTCCTCTTCCTCTTCCTTTTTCTTCTCCTCTTCCTTCTTATTCTCTTTTAATTTCTCTTACTATAAGGGACGGCTATCTTGGAAAGAGTAGTGAGTGAAACATGGGAAAGATAATTAAAAAAACAAAATATAATAAAATCTATTTAAAAGATACACATGATATATATAAAAATAAGAATAATGATGATGATAGCTTCCATTTCTATAGGGCTTTAAATTTTGCAATACTCTTCACATATTTTATCTCATTTTTAGCCTCACAGCAATCCTTGGAGGTAGGGATTACAGGTCCTATTATCTCAGTTTTGCAGTTTGGGAAACAGTAGCTCATTGAGATTAAAGTGACTTGTCAATAGTCACACAGCTATTGTCATAGTCAGATAATGTGGATGTGGAGAAAGGAATCATTAAAATAATTATTTCAGCTCATTTATTTAGAAAAAATATCTCTTACCTTGAATATGCAAAGAACTCTACTAAGTACTAATGGTTATAATTTAAATAACTAAAGATTATAGAAATGGGTCAATGATTTAATCTTTATTGATTATTCATTATGTGTCTCTACTACCACTATGTGTCACTAAGAGATACTAAAGATGAATTTAATATCAGAATCCAATCCAACAAGCATTTATTACATAGACTTTTAGCATTTAGAAGAGAACTTAAAATTTTTATTTTATTTTATTTTTTTATTTTAATTTTATTTTAATTTTAAACATTATTTTATTTGGTCATTTCCAAACATTATTCACTGGAAACAAAGATCATTTTCTTTTCCTCCCCTCCCCGCTCCCACAGCCGACGCATGATTCCACTGGTTATCACATGTGTTCTTAACTCGAACCCATTTCCCTGTTGTTGGTATTTGCATTAGAGTGTTCATTTAGAGTCTCTCCTCAGTCATGTCCCCTCAACCCCTGTAGTCAAGCAGTTGCTTTTCATTGGTGTTTTTACTCACACAGTTTATCCTCTGCTTGTGGATAGTATTTTTTAGATCCCTGCAGATTGTTCAGGGACATTGCATTGACACTAATGGAGAAGTCCATCACCTTCGATTGTACCACAGTGTATCAGTCTCTGTGTACAATGTTTTCCTGGTTCTGCTCCTCTCGCTCTGCATCACTTCCTGGAGGTTGTTCCAGTCTCGATGGAATTCCTCTACTTCATTATTCCTTTGAGCACAATAGTATTCCATCACCAACATATATCACAATTTGTTCAGCCATTCCCCAATTGATAGGCATCCCCTCGTTTTCCAATTTTTGGCCACCACAAAGAGTGCAGCTATGAATATTCTTGTACAAGTCTTTTTCCTTATTATCTCTTTGGGGTACAAACCCAGCAGTGCTATAGCTGGATCAAAGGGAAGACAGTCTTTTATCGCCCTTTGGGCATAGTTTCAAATTGCCCTCCAGAATGGCTGGATCAATTCACAACTCCACCAGCAATGAATTAATGTCCCTACTTTGCCACATTCCCTCCAGCATTCATTACTTTCCATAGCTGTCATGTTAGCCAATCTGCTAGGTGTGAGGTGATACCTGAGTTGTTTTGATTTGCATCTCTCTGATTATAAGAGATGTAGAGCACTTTTTCATGTGCTTATTAATAGTTTTGATTTCTTTGGCTGAGAACTGCCTGTTCATGTCTCTTACCCATTTGTCAATTGGAGAATGGATTGATTTTTTGTACAATTGATTTAGTTCTTTGTAAATTTGAGTAATTAAACCATTGTCAGAGTTTTTTATGAAGATTGTTTCCCAATTTGTTGCTACCCTTCTGATTTTGGTTACATTGGTTTTGTTTGTACAAAATCTTTTTAATTTGATGTATTCCAGATTATTTATTTTGCATTCTGTAACTCTAATTCTTGCTTGGTTTTGAAGTCTTTCCCTTCCCAAAGGTCTGACATGTATAATGTTCTGTGTTCGCCTAATTTTCTTATAGTTTCCTTCTTTATGTTCAAGTCATTCACCCATTTTGAATTTATCTTGGTGTAGGGTGTGTGGTGTTGATCTAAACCTAATCTTTCCCACACTGTCCTCCAATTTTCCCAGCAGTTTTTATGAAATTAGTGGATTTTTGTCCCAAAAGCTGGGATTTTTGGGTTTGTCATATACTGTCTTGCTGAGGTCACTTGCCCCCAGTCTATTCCAGTGATCCTCCTTTCTGTCTCTTAGCCAGTACCAAATTGTTTTGATGACCCCTGCTTTATAATATAGTCTGAGATCTGGGACTGTAAGACCCCCTTCCTTTGTATTTTTTTTTTCATTATTTCCCTGGATATCCTTGATCTTTTGTTCTTCCAAATGAAATTTATGTTTTTTTTCTAAATCAGTAAAAAAAATTTTTGGAAGTTCCATGGGTATGGCACTAAATAGATAGATGAGTTTGGGTAGGATGGTCATTTTTATTATATTGGCTCGTCCTACCCATGAGCAGTTAATGTTCTTACAATTGTTCAAGTCTAGTTTTAGTTGTGTGGACAGTGTTTTGTAGTTGTATTCATATAGATCCTGTGTTTGTCTCGGGAGATAGATTCCTAAGCATTTTATTTTGTCTAAGGTAATTTTGAATGGGATTTCCCTTTCTAGTTCTTGCTGCTGAGCTGTGTTGGAATTATATAGAAATGCTGATGACTTATGTGGGTTTATTTTGTATCCTGCAACTTTGCTAAAGTTGTTGATTATTTCAATTAGCTTTTGGTTGAATCTCTAGGATTCTTTAAGTAGACCATCATGTCATCTGCAAAGAGCGATAATTTGGTCTCCTCCTTGCCTATTTTAATGCCTTCAATTTCTTTTTCTTCTCTAATTGCTACTGCTAGTGTTTCTAATACAATAATGGGCATCCTTGTTTCACTCCTGATCTTAATGGGAATGAATTTAGTTTATCCCCATTGCAGATGATATTAGTTGATGGTTTTATATATATATACTGTTTATTATTTTTAGGAACGACCCTTCTACTCCTATGCTTTCTAGTGTTTTTAGTAGGAATGGGTGTTGTATTTTATCAAAGGCTTTTTCTGCATCTATTGAGATAATCATGTGGTTCTTGTTGGTTTGCTTGTTGATGTGGTCAATTATGTGGATAGTTTTCCTAATATTGAACCAGCCCTACATCCCTGGTATAAATCCTGCTTGATCATGGTGGATGACCCTTCTGATCACTTGCTGGAGTCTTTTTGCTAGTATCCTATTTAAGATTTTTGCATCTATATTCATTAGGGAGATTGGTCTATAGTTTTCTTTCCCTGTTTTTGGCCTGCCTGGCTTTGGAATTAGTACCATGTTTGTGTCATAAAAGGAGTTTGGTAGAACTCCCTCTTTGATTATTATGTCAAATAGTTTGTATAGTATTGGAGTTAGCTGTTCTTTGAATGTTTGATAGAATTCACTGGTGAATCCTTCAGGCCCTGGGGATTTTTTCTTAGGAAGTTCTTTGATGGCCTGTTGGATTTCTTTTTCTGATATGGGATTATTTAAGAAATCTATTTCTTCTTCTGTTAGTCTAGGCAATTTATATTTTTGTAAATATTCATCCATATCACCTAGGTTGGTATATTTATTGCCATATAGTTGGGCAAAGTAGTTTTTAATGATTGCCTTAATTTCCTCTTCATTGGAGGTGAGATCCCCCTTTTCATCCTTGATGCTGTTAATTTGCTTTTCTTCTTTCCTTTTTTTAATTAGATTAACCAGTACTTTGTCTATTTTGTCTGTTTTTTCAAAGTACTAGCTTCTAGTCTTGTTTATTAGCTCAATAGTTCTGTCACTTTAGATTTTATTAATTTCTCTCTTAATTTTTAGGATCTCTAGTATGGTTTTCTTCTGGGGGTTTTTAATTTGTTTGTTCTCAAGTTTTTTAATTTGCATTTCCAATTCCTTGATCTCTGTCCTCCCTAATTTGTTAATATATGCACTCAGGGATATGAATTTTCCTCTAAGTACTGCTTTGGCTGCATCCCATAAGGTTTGAAAGGATGTCTTGCTGTTGTCATTTTCTTCTCCCTCCCTTCTCCCCCTCCTTAATTTTCCTTTCTTTCTTGCCCTGTTGGATAAGATAGAATTCGGGATCCCACTGGATCTAGATGTTCTTCCCTCTCAGATTTGATTTCACTGAGAGTAAGGCTTAAGTAATTCCACTTCACACTCTCTTCCTCTCCTTCTCATATGAGAGTTCTTCCCTTCCCCTTCCCATGTGTATCTTTAGATGGGAAAGATTATTCTATTAGGTCCCCCCCCCCATTTCTTGAAGTAAATCTTAGTATTATCAATGGTCCCCCCCTCCCTTTTCCTTTCTTTGCCCCTACTTTCCCCAAATCTTCTTAATGCCCCAATCTTTCCCTATGCATGTTTCTTCTAACTACTCTTATGATGCTACAATTTTTGAGAGTTACACAAAACATTTTCCCCACATATTAATATATATATATATAATTTGATGTAAATGTAGTCCTAATAGAAGAGAGTTTGACTTAAAGAAAAAGATAAGATTTATCTCCTTTTCCCTTTCTTTCATATTTACCTTTTCATGTTTCTCTTGCTTTCTGTGCTTGGATATCAAATTTTCCACTAAGTTCTGGTCTTTTCTTAGCAAATGCTTGGAAATCTTCTATTTTGTTGAATGCCTGGCAGTCCCCAGATCCCAAGGACCCTGGAGTGCCCCCCCCAGACAGAGATGTTCCCCACTCACTCACTCACTGTCCCAGTGAGAGCTCAGGTAGCTCACTCTGATTTGGTGGGGGAGGTAGGGGGGGAAGGGTGGCTCAGTTCACATTTCTGTGCAAGCTTTTTCTCCTCCTTATTATAGTGTGGAAATGTTCAAACCCCACGTACCTTCGCCTCTGTGGGATACTGGGGAGTACTGGGGTGTCCTTCTGTTCCTCCAAAGGTGATTTTTATGCTCCTTTGATGTAGTCTATTTCATTCAGTGCCGGGGAGAGGAAGCGTGTGGCATCTAGATTGCAGCCATGATTACCCGGAAGTCTGAGAACTTAACATTTTAATGTGATTAGATTAAAAATATATATATATATATGCCTTATAAAATCCCCAATAAATGTTGATCTAGTTATTGTTTGAATATCTCAAATGCAATCAACAATTCAGGCAGCATTCATTAACCAATGACATTGTACACTTTTTGACAATATGATTACATCTAGGGATAGAAAAAAATGAAAATATTTGGTTGTCACCTTTGATGAGTTGTCATCTAGCAAAGAAACAATGGAAAAAATCCTAGACATAGTTGGGAGACTAGGGCACCATTTCCTCAACTAAAAATTGGGATAATAACATTCCTACTCACTAGCATACAAAGTGCTTGCTATTTAAGCTTTTTGCAAATGATAAATGCTCTGGAAAAGTTGATGTTAGAAAAATAAGATAAATGCTAAAGGGGCATTGGGAAAATAGGCACAGTAATGGAGCTATGAACTGGTTCAGCCTTGCTAGAATGCACTTTGGAAATATACCACCCTCCAAAAACCCTTAAATTGTGCTTAACTTTTGACCCTGCTATATCACTATATCATCTTTACCCCCGAAGAGATAGAAGATAGAGGAAAAAGACATTTATGTACAAAAAATAAGGGTAGCAGCTTTTTTTCATAGTTGTCCCAAAATGGAAAATAAGGTATTGTCTTCCTTTTGGGGCATAGCTAAACAAATTGTGATACACGAATATAATGGAATATCATTGTACCAAGAGAAATGATGAAATGGACAGTCTAGGGAAAAAAGTGAGAAGACCACTAGAGTTGATGCAGAATAAAATGTGCAGAACTAGGAGGAAAATTTATGCAATGATATTATAAAGAAAAAAAAAGCTTTAAAACACATTAGAACTCTGATCACTGCAATGACAAAACACAAATGTTCTAATCCAGAAGCCTGATAAATCATACCATTCACCTCCTGTCAGAGAGGGAATAATATTAAAATGAGAGATTGATTTTTTAGGATGATCAATGTGGAAATTTGTTTTGTGGAACTTTTAATGTTTATGATTTAGCTTTTTTCCTTCTCTTTTTTGTTGTGGAGGAGTTATGGGAGAAATAGATTATAAAAGAATCTAAAATAAATGATTTTATTACATAGCAAAACAAACTCTAAAGTGCTAAAATATATGAATTATTATTAACCAGGGGAATACAATAGTCTTGGAAATACACATGATAAAAGATAAAAGAAGACAGTGGAGGTAAAGGAAATATTCCAACAAAATATCGGGGATTAGCAGAACTTTTCAAATCATTGACCCTACATCCAGCCCAAGTCCATTGTAGTGATCATCTAAACATGGAGACTTTGGTAACTGCTTCAATAGCAGGCACAGCTACCGAAGACTCAGAAAATAATGGTTAGCATTTATATAGTACTTGAAATGTTTGCAAGATTACATATGTATATATGTATATTTTTTCATTTCATCCTTATGACAAAAGTATGACATAAGTGCTATTATGATATCCACTTTACAGATGATAAAACTGAAGCTGAGAGAGTTTAAGTGTCTTGTTCAACAGGGTTATACAGTTAGTAGGTATTTGAGGCAAGATTTGATCTCCATGTCTAATCCTCCTATCCACTGATCTGTGGCTTCTGGAAGGAAAGTTCTCAATACAAAAGTCACTATCAAATGGTTTGATATTAAAAACAGGTAGCTTTTTTTTTTTTTAATCAGTGTATTATCTTCTGCATTGCAGCTTTATCCTAGGGGCCATTGGATATTTCCATTTGATTTGTAGTTGAAATTTCTATGTATCTCTCCCATTTAAGTGCTGCTCCAGAGCAGGAACTATCTTGCTTTTCTGTTTTTATCTTCAATTCTTAGTAGAGGGCTTTTCTCATACTAACTGCTTAAAAATATTATTTTTTTTTTCATTTTTGGAAAGAGTTAACACTTTGACTTGAGGCTTTGAAGGAAAAGAAAAATTTCCATGCAAAAGGATGAGTCAGGAGTTAATTTCAGACCTTCAGACCATAGTGCCAGCCTATGTTTATATATGAAGACAATTTAGTTCAATTTATAATTTTTATGTATTAAAAAAGGATTAAAAGGATAGTTCTTAACCTGGGATTTTTTAAGTTGGTGTTTTTTTTTTAAAGATTTTAACAACTGTATTTAAATATGTGTGGTTTCAATTGGAATTGTTTGCCTTTTGTTTTCTGCATTTAAAAACACTATTCTGAGAAGGGCATCATGGGCTTCACCAGATTTCCAAGAGTTCATTACTCAAAAAAGGTGAAGAAGTCCTGGATTATAAAATGTCCAAAGTCTCTTTCAGCCCTGTAATTCTCTAGACAGTGAGTGATTAGCAGTTCCATAAATAAAGCTGTCATTGCAGGAGGGGGGTATCATCTGTAAAAGCATTGAAATGGAATAGAATAGCGTTGGCATGGGAAGTTTTTTAAAGGTACTCAGTTAATTGGGCAATAGGGCAATACTTATCAAGAGCTAAATCTACAGTACAGGGTTAGAAAGTTTGGCAATCCCAGCCAAAGACATTTACTGTTTCCCTTCAGCCCCAGGTTTTGTGGGCAAACTGGAGAGAATGACCACAGGAAGTGCTAATCCTTGCTGAGTTGATTCATGGATTCTTGTTTCCTATAGTCTTTGGGCATCATGGTCAGATCTGCATGATTGCTCCAGCTCAACGTCAGTTTTCTTTCTCCCTATCTTTATTTTTTCCCCCAGACTCCTAAAATAAAGGTCAACAGATTATTGAAAACACCACCAAACAACACTCTGTCCTTGGCCAAGCATTTATCTGAAGAAGCCAGAAAAAAATCAGTGAAATCATGGCAGCTATCCTGGGGTTTTGTAAGAAGGCTGGAGCTTGGGCAGAGCCTATTAAATCGACCACAGCCCTTTCTTGTAAATTGAATGTTTATGACAAGCAGGAGACCTTTAGCATAAATCACTTCTAGCGCTCTCCCCTTCTGTCCCTGGGATGGCTCTTATTGTTGAACTTATTTCATTTGATTTGGGTGAAGGAAAATGTTTCTTAGACTTACCTCCACTGAGGCAGGCATGGGGTGGGGGCGTAATCTTGGTCAGCACAAGTAAATCCGAGATTGGAGGACTGCCGAAATTGGAACTAAAGGATACATATCAAAGAGAACGAAAGCGGGACTCGGGGACGCAGGTGAAGGAAATGGCAGTCTGTGACCCCATAGTTTAGGCGGGATATTTGACGTGGGGGAAGGAGAGAAGATAGAATTCTTCTTAAATCCATTCTGCTTCCACTTCTGTGGCAGGAGGGTGGGGGAAGAGCATCGGAGTGCATGACAAGTAGCCTTCTGGGGGGAGAGTTGGGCTAATAAACGTTGATTGAAAGGAGCCAGCTCTGAAGAAAGCAAAGCATCTGCCATTCCTCCAATTTTATGTGCTGACAGCGTAAAGGACTAGTGCAAAGACGGCGGCCTGGCTTCTGACTTTATAGTTTACATCTGGTCAGGAAGGGATTAAATTGACCACACCTGCCACAAATCTGCACTCCTTATGGAAGCACTGCTGGCATTTGCACTGTAGTCCCAGGGGCTCACAGGCTTTCTCTTCAGGCCCTTAGGAAGCTGAGTTCTGAGACAGGTGTGTTCACATTTTAAAGATAATTGTGTCACCCCCCCCCACACACACACACCAAACTCCCATCTCTCCCACCCCATCCAGGGATCGTCAAATCCAAAATCCTCATATGAGTAAATAAGTCTACCCAAGCCAACCAGATAAATAATTACAAAAACATTATATCCAAGAGTCACATGGAGGATGAGAGGAATTCTTAGATTTAATATTGTCCCAAATCTTCATTTTACAGATGAAAAGCCTGATACTCGGAGATGGAAAGAGGTTTTCCTGAGGTCACACAGGAAGCACCATAGACAAGACTAAAAAAGCCCCTTAATGTCTGAATTCAAATCTTTCCATTGTACTACTTGGGCTGCTTGACCTTCTTAATACAGTTTTCTTGTGTGTTTTTTGTTAAGCCAATCCCTTTTGTGTGTTTATTACTTTTACTGACAAGGTTCTGCCCAAAGTCTTGGTCTTTTGACCCAATTGTTGTCTAGAGGGATCTGAATAATATAGGGAGGATCTGAATTGCAGGGTATATCTGAACAGTGTTATCATCTATGGGTAATATGGTTTGAGAAAAAAAATATCTGGGGGCTTAGACTTCTGATTTTGATCAGTGTTAGGAACTTGTGGTGTGACAATTCAATCTACTAATGCAGATAAACAATATTTTTTTAAGCTACAAAAGCCTTTGAGTATTGTGCTCCTCTTCTACCTAATTTCTTTTTTCTTTTTTTTTTAAATAATATTTTATTTGATCATTTCCAAGCATTATTCATTAGAGACAAAGATCATTTTCTTTTCCTCCCCCGCCCCCCATAGCTGACGCTGATTCCACTGGGTATCACATGTGTTCTTGATTCAAACCCATTGCCATGTTGTTAGTATTTGCATTAGAGTGTTCGTTCAGAGTCTCTCCTCTGTCATGTCCCCTCAGCCATTGTAGTCAGGCAGTTGCTTTTCATTGGTGTTTTTACTCCCACAGTTTGTCCTCTGCTTATGGATAGTGTTTTTCTCCTAGATCCCTGCAAATTGTTCAGGGACATTACACCGCCACTAATGGAGAAATCCATTACATTCGATTATACCACAGTGTATTAGTCTCTGTGTACAATGTTCTCCTGGTTCTGCTCCTCTCGCTCTGCATCACTTCCTGGAGGTTGTTCCAGTCCCCATGGAATTCCTCCACTTTATTATTCCTTTTAGCACAATAGTATTCCATCACCAACATATATCACAATTTGCTCAGCCATTCCCCAATTGATGGGCATCCCCTCGTTTTCCAATTTTTGGCCACCACAAAGAGTGCAGCTATAAATATTTTTGTACAAGTCTTTTTCCCCATTATCACTTTGGGGTACAAACCCAGAAATGCTATGGCTGGGTCAAAGGGTAGATATTCTTTTGTCGCCCTTTGGGTATAGTTCCAAATTGTCCTCCAGAATGGTTGGATCAGTTCACAGCTCCACCAGCAATGAATTAATGTCCCTACTTTGCCACATCCCCTCCAGCATTCACTGCTTTCCTCTGCTGTCATGTTAGCCAATCTGCTAGGTGTGAGGTGATACCTCAGAGTTGTTTTTATTTGTATCTCTCTGATTATAAGAGATTTAGAACACTTCTTCATGTGCTTATTAATAGTTTTGATTTCTTTATCTGAAAACTGCCTACCCATGTCCCTTGTCCATTTATCAATTGGAGAATGGCTTGGATTTTTGTACAATTGATTTAGCTCTTTATAAATTTGAGTAATTAAACCTTTGTCAGGGGTTTCTATGAAGATTTTTTCCCCAATTTGTTGCTACCCTTCTGATTTTAGTTACATTGGTTTTGTTTGTACAAAAGCTTTTTAATTTGATGTAGTCAAAATTATTTATTTTACATTTTGTGACTCTTTCTATGTCTTGCTTGGCTTTAAAGTCTTTCCCCTCCCAAAGGTCTGACATGTATACTATTCTGTGTCTACCCAATTTACTTATGGTTTCCTTCTTTATGTTTAAGTCATTCATGCATTTTGAATTTATCTTGGTGTAGGGTGTGAGGTGTTGATCAATTCCTAATCTCTCCCACATTGTCTTCCAATTTTCCCAGCAGTTTTTATCGAATAGTGGATTTTTGTCCCAAAAGCTGGGATCTTTGGGTTTATCATATACTGTCTTGCTGAGGTCGCTTACCCCCAGTCTGTTCCACTGATCCTCCTTTCTTTCTCTTAGCCAGTACTCAAGCTTTCTCAGACCTGTTGCCCAGCTCTCAATGCCTACCCATGACATATATCCTTTATTATATATATATATATATATATATATATATATATATATATATATATATGTGTGTGTGTGTGTGTGTGTGTGTGTGTATGTGTGTGTGTGTGTGTGTGTGTGTGTGTGTGTGTGTGTGTTCCAGAGTACTGTCAGATACTGAAGAAGCTACATCCCAGGCAATTGCCAGTTGTCTTGACCTCGGTCTTTCCACAGGATTTTCATGAGTCAGAAAGAGAGTGAGGCTGAGGACTTTGGGCAATTCTGCCTCACCTAAATCTAATATACTCTAAAGTCAAGGCATGGCTCCATGACATCCTTGGTACTCTTCCATAGGAAGGACAAACAACATTCTAGAACAATGGATTTGGAGCAAGAGGACCTGAATTGATCTTCTTCTTCTTGCCAATTACTATACCAGTGACTTTGGGCAAATCATAAGCTCTCTGTGCTCTAGTTTTTGGGTTTGTAAAATTTGGTGCTGGATTAGATGGCATCTAAAGTATCTTCCATCTTTAGATCTATGATCACATGGTCTCTTACATTTTTTATATATGTTTGAGTGTTTTCTCCTCCCCTTAGAATGTCAGTTGCTAGAGGACAGAGCCTTTGGTCTTTGTATCTCCAAGGCCTAGCCTAATTCCTGGACCACAACAAGAGTTTAATAAAGATTTGACTGACTTATTGACTGAAGAGTAAAGTAACTTCATTGTCATACAGCTAGAAAGGATTCAAGTTTTCTAGACAAACTGATCTCTATGCTGTTCCTAATATACAACATTTCATCTGTTTTTTTTTGCATAGGCTGTCACCTCTACTTCTTTTTTTAAAAAATTGATTTATTTGTTACATTAAAATACTCAAGTAACCCTCTTCTCTCCCCCTTCCCCCATTAGAGAAGTTATCTATATAAAATTGTCTTGCTTATTTCTATTTATCAATTCTTTCCATGTCTTAGCATTATTACCTCCTTACAAAGCTCAGCTTAAGTGCCAAGTCCTCAAGTAAAATTAAAAAGCATTTTTAGAGCACCTACTGTGTGTCAGTCATTAAAGAACTACAAAGAATAGAAAAGCCACTTCCACCACCACCACCACCACCAGTAGCAACAACAACAACCAAGTCAGTCTCTGCTCTCAAAGAATTTATGAAGTTTTTCCTGATTTTCCCAGCTACTACTAATGTCCTCATCCCAAACTTGTTTTGTATTTACTTCATAAATAATTTTCCTTTAGATACAATGTAATTGCCTTGAAAGGAAATACTTTTAATTTATTTTTCTTTCTATTCTCAGTGCCTACAGCAATTCCTGGATGATAATAAGTGGTTAATAAATACTTATTGATTAATGTGAAAGAGAAAGGATTCAAAGCCATGACTTCCTGAATCTTGTTCTGGCCTTCTTTCTATTATCTAAAAATCATATGTAAGGCACAGTTAGGTATCTCAGTAAACAGTGAGCCATGCCTGGAGATGGGAGGTCCTTAGTCCTAATCTGGGCTCATATACTTCCTAGCTATGTGGCCCTGGGCCTGTCACTTAACCCCAAATTACCTAGCCTTTATTGCTCTTCTGCCTTGGAGCGGAATCACAATTCTGTGATGGAAGGTAAGGATCTCTCTTCAGTGTAGGAGGGACAGATTGGTATAATGTGATTTTAGAAACAGAAGGACATGAGTTCTAATCCCATTTCAGGTACTTACTGTGTGACCCTGGGTAAATCTTGACTCTCTTGGCCTAAGCTTTCCCATCTGTAAAATGGAAATAGGGATAATACTTACCACACAGAATTGTGTGAAAGATTGAAGGATTTTACTCTAGAAACCTGTTAATGATTTATGAAGTCAAATCCTAAGCAGTTTGTCCTAGTAGAGAAAAGCAATGAATATTAAGTCAGAAGACCCAAGTTTGAAGATTGAATTTGCCATAATTGCTACCTGTACCTTAGCCTTGCCAATTAATCTCCTATGTTTCAGTTTCTTTGCACAATAAAGGGTGTTGGGTAAGATCAAAGACCTAGAGCTGGAAGGAGCTTTATATGCTATCTTTTTTACAGTCCTCATTTTACAGATGAAAATGTAGAGACCTAAGGAGGCCAATTGATTTACCTAAGGTCACAGAGATTGTAAAGAGTGAGAAGTGAGCAATGAACACAGTTCTTCTGGCATCAGGCTGAGTATTCTTTGAATCATATCAGTTGGATACACTCTAAGATTCCTTCTAGCTCTAAATTCTCTAAATCTGAACTGCTCATTCAAGTTAACATGAATTCTCAATCTAGAATTATGTCCAAACAGTTCTAAAACTGTGTATACTCTTTGACCCAGAAATACTGCTGCTGAGTCTGTTTCCCAAGATGATGAGGAAAAATAAAAGCAAAGAAACTAAAATATTTGTAGCATTTCTCTTTGTGGTGGCAATAAACTAGAAACTTAGGGGATACCAATCAACTAAAGAATGGCTGAGCAAGTTGTTGCATATAATTGTAATGGACTACTACTGCTCTATAAGAAATGATGAGCAAGTTAATTTTTTTTAAAAAGCAAGGAAAGGCTTACATGAAACATGAAAAGCAAAATGAGTAGAACCAAGAGAACGTTATATAGAACCATAGCGTTAATGTTTGAAAAATAACTTGTGAAAGTTTATCTCCTGGTAAATAAAAACATGAAAACCATGAAAACATATATGTTTGTCTGTGTGTGTATGTGTGTGTGTATGTGTGCGTGTGTGTTGCTTTCTCTTTTGTGGGTAGGGGAAGGAGGGAGATACCTGGGAATTTTGATGTAATTAACAACAAATAAAATTTTAAAGAAGTTAACATGGATTCCAAGCTAAGGGGTTGGTTACTGGAAGATTTGGACTCATGATCTCTAGGGATAAAAATATGATCAGATATATTGTCAGTTCTAAATCCCTTTGAATCATGTTTGATCATTAATGTTTCCATTGTTGGATTCATTACTGGAATTAGTGTTTGGGTTTCATTGGGCATAGGCTGGGACAATTTTTTAAAAAAAACTTCTATATTAATTAATAGTATGTATTAAGTTCCAAGGCAGAAGAGTGGTAAGGACTAAGCAACTGGGATTAAGTGACTTGCCCAGAGTTATATAATAACTAGGAAGTGTCTGAAGTCATATTTGAACCTAGAACCTTCCATTTCTAGGCCTGGCCCTCTATCCATTGAGTCACCAAACTACCCTAACTGGAGCAATTCTTAAAATAAACTCTACCCATTTAAAACTGTAGCAGTATAGCCTAGGGAGACTTAAGCTCCATATTAATCTAAAAAAAACCCCCACAAATACTTACTTAGGCTGAATTTTAAATTGTGTAATGGTTTCATAATGGAATTATGGAGTGGTGGCACAGTTGAGGATGGTAGGCCCTTGTGACCATGTCCTATAAGAACAGGTTGAAAGAAATAGACATATTTAGCCTAGGGAAGAGAAGGATTTTCAGTGGGATGAAAGGGATGATAAATGGTAAATATGAAAGGCTCACATATGGAAGGATTTGATCTCTTCATTTTGTCCTCAGAGGGAAATCCTAGAGCACAAAGAGGCAAATTTCTATTTAATGCCAGCTTCCTCATAATTATATTTGTCCAGAATTGTAGTAGGCTGCCCTGAAAAGGCACAAGTTTCTCCTTTTTGGAGGTCATGGGATCATAAAATTATAACTCTAGAGATGGAAGGAATCTTAGTAGTCAAACTGAAACCCAAGGAACTTTATTGATTTGACCTTGGTTGCACGGGTATATTATAGAGGACAACTTGTGTTCAGGAATGTCCTGCATTGTGTAATATGCTCCAGTTTTACTCTGTGATTCTTGGGATGTTAATTTTCTGTTCAGAGACTTAAGGTCCTGGGATTCACAAAAACTGGCGAGTTAGAACACTTTCAGAAATGGATTTTTTTCTATTTCCTGCTCATTTCCTCTACCCTTATCCTTTCCTTTGTTCTTTTTGGAGACATCAGTTTCTAGCATCTAAATTTGGCCTCCTCTTTTTCCCACCTGTTCTCCACCATTACTCTTGTCAAGGAGGTCCTCATCATAGCCATGCACAAACTCTTGAATCATGGCCAGTTAGTCTTACTTCCTCACACTTTCTACTTTGCTGCTGTGTTCACAGGACAGATTGTCTCTGTATATATCCATCCTTGTGTTGGACCATAATAACATCACTTACTTCCCTTTAGGAGAACAATTGTTTCCTTTCTCTTTTTATAAACAGCTGCTAGTTACCACAGAAGAACCAGACACACTAAATCCTTTTTTTTTTCCCTGGGCCCTAGAGGATCATCTGTGTAAGGCTATGCTTGTTTAAGGAGCAGCAACTTTGAAGAGATTAGTATTCCTCTGCCTTTTCAAGGGTTTACTTCTTTCTCTCCACTCTAGGTAGAGTCTAAGAGACAGAAGACTGGTATTTTATGGATACTCTTCTTCAGAGAATTGGGAAAATAATGAGGTTCTTAACTTACCAACCTTGAGTCTTGTATATGTCAGGCAGAGCCAGATGCTAAGATGCAATCTGAGAGGCTATAAGGACTGAGAGTTAGGGAATTGTTGCCAATTGTTCCTTGGAACATCTTTCCTTGAAAATGAGAAAAGCCCTTCCAGCTTAGTAGTCCAACTGAATGGTCCCATATATTTTTTCTGTTCTTTGCAATTCAGTTATGTCATGTGTTATAAATACTTTTGGGGAAAGGGATATGTAATAATATAAATTATAATTATATTCTACAAAATGTAATACAATAAAATGATTTTTTAGATTATGTTGTATTGTTAAATTTTCATCCATAAACTAAGTTGGAGAATAAACATGCACCTACAAAGCCTAGGCATTTTAGTTATTGTTTGCTGAAACTCTTACTGATATCTTTTGAGTATAAGGCTGGTAGAGAAATTATTGGTCAAAAGCATATTAGAGTTTAGTGACCTTTCAGTTGTACTTCCCAAAAGATTTCCATGGTGGTTAAAACCTATCACAGTCCAGGCCTAGAGATGGGAGGTCCTAGGTTCAAATCTGCCTCGGACACTTCCCAGCTGTGTGACCCTGGGCAAGTCACTTGACCCCCATTGCCTAGACCTTACTACTCTTCTGCCTTGGAGCCAATGCACAGTATTGACTTCAAGATGGAAGGTAAGGGTTTAAAAAACAACAACAACAACAACAAAAATAACCTATCACAGTCCCATCAATTGTGTATTAGTGTTCTTGTCTTCTCCTAGTCTCTGCAATGATTTTCATTTTTATATTTCTACCATATCATGTTGCCTCTAGTTGTACTGATATTATACATACAAAAAATTTCCAGTTACATTTCATCAGAATTATCTATCTTTTCTTTCTTTTTTCTTTTGTTTGATAAAAACTCTTCTTTTAGTAACAACTATTAAAGATAACTATCTGGTTTTCTTGTTCTTTTTTAATGCTGGTATCTTTATTATTCAAGATGCATATTCCAACTTGAGTATATGGTATGTGGTATAAGATGTTGGTATACATCTAATTTCTTTCAAGTTTTTTTTTCTAGTTTTTCCAGAAATTCTAGTCAGATAAAGAATTTTTCCCCATATTATTTATGTTCTTTGTTTTATCAAACATGAAGTTATTTATCAAACATGGATGCTTCCTTATCAAATGTGTTCTATTTCTCTTTTCTTTTTCTCTCTTTTTTTAAAACCAGTACCAAATAGTGGTATCATGGATAAAGTGCTGGGTCTTTAGTCAAGAATACCTGAGATCACTTACTAGCTATGGGACACTGTCCAAGTCACTTAACCTTAATCATATTAGTTTCCTCATCTGTAAAATGGGCTGTATAAAGAAAGACAAAATCCCTCCAGTATTTTTGCCAAATGGAGTCACCAAGATATGACTGAAGTAACTGAACAACAAAAAAAAGTAGTTTTGATGATTACTAATTGATAATATGATCCAAAACTAGAAGTTCTCTTTCTCTTCCATTTCTACTACTTAAAAATTGTCTTTGGATGAAGAAATTAAAGCCATATATAGATATTTGAAAAAATTCTTAAAATCATTACTGATGGAAAAAAATCATATCAAAACAATTCAGAACTATCATCTCACACCTAAGAGATTTGGAATTATGCCTAAATTTCTAAAACTGTATACCCTTAGATCCAGCAACACCACTGTTAGGTCTGTTTCCTAAGGAGATCAGGGAAAAAGAAAAAGAAACTATATGCCAATATATTTATAATAGATCTCTTCATGATAGCAAAGAATTAGAAATTGAAGGGATGTTTATCAGTTGGGGAATGGCTGAACAAATTATGGCATATGATTGTAATTAGTACTATTACTATTAATAAATAGTAATAAATAGTACTATAGTACAATAGTACTATAAGAAATGATGAGGGACTTCCGGTTAAGATGGCAGCTTAGAGAAAGCTAAAGTTCAGATCTCCGGAAAACCCTTCCCGACCGATCTCAAACTATAAGCTCCTAAGGCGCCGAAATTCAAGACGATCAACAGCACAGACCCCGGGAACCCTCCTCCTGGACCTGGACCCGGATCAAAAGGTACGGCCCCACTCAAAAGCCAGAACCCGAGATCACTCGGACCTCAGGGGTAGGAGCACAGAGTCCAAGGCTCCGGGAAGCCGCAGCCAGGCCCGGCTCAGAGAGCAGGGTCCTCGGAACAACAACCCTCAAGGCCTTCTATCCGAGTCCCAGTGAAAGTCACTGCCTGGAGCTCCCCCGGCAGAGAGCAGGGTTGAAACAACAGCAACCCTCAGGGCGGGCAAGACAGCCTCACGGGCTGGATCCTGCTATCCAAGTCTCAGTGAAAGTCCCTGCCCTCGGAGCTTGGGGAAGCTGCAGCCCATCCCCCCGCAGGCCCACGAAACAGCCTCATGGCCAGCGATTCTAAAGGCAACTTCCGGAAAGCAACCCAACCCAGAGAGCCGGGGGGAGAATGTGGCCTCGTGGTCCGACCCTTCCATTCCAGTTCCAGTGAGGCATATTCAGTTTAACCCAGGGAAAGCTCATAGAACCGACAATCTGCCCAGGACTAAAGCCTCTGAACACCAGACAGAAATAAGAAAAGCTAATCCTCCACATTCAGAGATGGCAAACTCCACAGAAGCACAGAAGCCCCAAAATACCAAGAAAAATAAGAAGAAAGGGGCGACTTTGGACACATTCTATGGAGCCAAAATACAAAATACAGAGCAGATAGAAGAAGATATACAAGAAAATGCTCCAAAATCTTCCAAAGGAAATGGAAACTCTCCACAAACCCATGAAGAATTTTAATCAGAAATGACCAAAAAGATGGAAGCCTTCTGGGAGGAAAAGTGGGAAATAATGCAAAAGAAATTCATGCATCTACAAAACCAGTTTGACCAAACTGTAAAAGAAAACCAGGCTTTAAAGCAAGAACTAATAAAGCAAAGCCAAAACACCAAGAAATTAGAAGAGAACATAAAATATCTCACCGACAAGGTGATAGATCTGGAAAATAGAGGGAGAAGAGATAATTTAAGAATAATTGGACTCCCAGAAAAGCCAGAAATAAACACCAAACTGGACATGGTGATACAAGATATAATCAAAGAAAATTGCCCAGAGATTCTAGAACAAAGGGGCAATACAGCCACTGACAGAGCTCACAGAACACCTTCTACACTAAACCCCCAAAAGACAACTCCCAGGAATGTAATTGCCAAATTCCAAAGCTATCAAACAAAAGAAAAAATCCTACAGAAATGATGAGGAAGTTATTTTAAAAACAAAACAAAACTTGGAAGATCTACAGAAAATAATGAGTGAAATGAGTAGAACAAAGAGAATGTTATATTGTGTGAATTAAATATCTAGGATACCATCAGATCCTGGAAGTCTTACATTATAGGTCATGTTTCTTAATTTGCCAGCATGGCAGGCTGGATTCCAGACCAGGAGAAGTCAAAGGATGTGATGTTTGGAGACTGAGGTGAAACCCTGGCCAATTAGAGGATCTTGGGGGAGGGTTTAGACTTAGCTTCAAAAAAAAAAATAAAAATAAAACAAACAAAGGAACAAAAAAAATCAGACTGTGAAGCAGGCTCATGTTCTCTGTCAATTTGGGGGTTTATGAAAGGAGTTTTGTCCTGCCCTCCTTGTGCTTATCAATGCAAGCCATTTCTGGTAAGTGGTGTCCACCTAGTGGGGGCCATTCCAGGTTTGGAATCCAGGAACTTGGTCTTTTGGGTTCTGGTCCCTTGCTGAACTCAAACCCTCTCCTTGGCTGGCCTTAATTTGTCTGGCCCTACCATTTGGGTACCTGAATACCCTATTCCCCACTTGGGAAATGGACATGAAGAATCTAGGTCCTGATGAAGCACATGGCTGGAGATTTTTGTTAGGCTGGTATAATTTTATTCTTTCCCTTTACTAATAAGTACTTATAAATGTAGTACAAAGTATCCAAGATTAATTTCTATTCATAACAATATTCCACTACAGAATTAATATTTGAAGAATGACTTCTGAATGTCCACCTCCAGAGAAAGAACTGATAAATAGAAACATGAAAGACATATTTTATCTATACATATCTTTTTGTTGGGGGATGCTTTCTATGATGTGCAGTGGAAGGAGAGTTTAAGATATCTGGGAATAAATTCTACTAAAATTTTAAAAAATAATTTTTATTGAAAAATGTCCTTGAAAATGTCCTATTGAAAAAGTAACCCAGGCCAGTTTCCGGGCATTCAACACAGACTGTGGAAGAGGAGGTTGCTGCTTTTCTCTTTCTTCTTTTTTTTTGGCTCCGGGATCATTCGGCCCACACTACCTGAACCTAATCCCATCAGGAGCCATTAGAGTCCAGGCAAGCCACGACCCCTCCCCCCTTAGAGAGCAGGGTCTTCTGAAAGAACCAGCTGAACCTAATCCCATCAGGAGCCCTCAGAGCTACTGAAAGGACAGAAAACTCAGGGCTGGCAAAGGGGTTGCTCCAAAGAGCTTTCCTTGAAAGTAACTCGGCCAGTCTCTGGGCACTCAACACAGACTGTGGAAGAGGAGGTGGCTGCTTTTTTTTTTCCCTTAACTTTTTTGGCTCTGGGATCTTTCGGCCCACACCACCTGAACCTAATCTCATCAGGAGCCCTCAGAGTCCAGGCAAGCCACAACCCCTCCCCCCTTAGAGAGCTGGGTCTTCTGAAAAAACAGAAACCTAGAGGCGAAGTCAAGATGGCAGCCTAGAAGGAGCATAGACCTGGCAGCCTGGCCAGAGCTTTAGAGATCCTCCATATCTGCTCCAGCCGTCCAGGAAGTTTAAAACTCAGAATAAACCCATCCCAAATAAGCTGAACTCAATCCCATCAAAAGTCTCCAGAACACAGGGAAGCCCAGGCTCCCCATCCATCCTCACTGACTGCTGAACTTTAAGCCAATCAAAAGCCTCCAGAGGACAGGAAAGCTCAAACCCCCAACAACCCTCCCTCAGAGATTACACCAAGAGATCCTCTGTTAAAGCTCCAAGAGGGGAGACTGATAGAAGTCCCTAAAAAACAAAAAAATGAGAGGAACAAGAGCACAGACAAATACAGGGAGGAAAGAAGGGGTGAATTTGAACAAACAACAGAAACAGAAGAAAGAAACTACAATAGACAGCTACTACTCACCAAATGGAACAGAGGGGGAGAGATCAGCAAACGATAAACCAGAAATCCCAGCGAATTGGATACAGGCTGTGGAAGAACTCAAAACACAGCTAAGAGAGGCTGAAGACAATTGGGAAAAGAACTTAAAAATTAAGATAAGTCATCTGGAAACAGAGGCACTTGAACTAAAACAAGAAAATAGTGCTCTGAAAGCCAAAATCATCCAGCTGGAAAATGAGGCAAAGGAGATGAAAGATGAAGCAAAGGAGATGAAAGACGAGATAAGGAGGATGAAAGACAATCTTCAAAGAAACTCAGACCAGAAGGAAAAAGATGACCAAAAAGCCAAAGATGAAATCCAATCTTTAAGAACCAGAGTAAAACAACTAGAATCAAGTGACCTCACAAGGCAGCAGGACACTATAAGACAAAACAAAAAGAATGAAAAAATTGAGGAAAATGTGAAGCATCTCATTCACAAAACAGACGATTTAGAAAATCGTTCAAGAAGAGACAATTTAAGAATAATTGGACTACCAGAAGACCACGACAAAAGAAAAAGCCTGGACATAATACTAGAGGAAATTATCCAGGAAAACTGTCCCGAAATCCTAGAACAAGAGGGGAAAGTGGAGATTGAAAGAATCCACAGATCACCCCCTGTTTTTAATCCCCAACTGACAACACCAAGAAATGTTATAGCCAAATTCAAAAACAATCAGATAAAAGAACAGGTATTACAAGCTGCCAAAAAGAAACCATTCAGATACCATGGAAACATGGTGAGGATAACACAGGATCTGTCTGCATCCACACTGAAGGACCGAAAGGCATGGAATATGATATTCCGGAAAGCAAGGGAACTAGGCCTACAGCCAAGAATAAAATACCCATCAAAACTGACTATATTCTTACAGGGGAAAGTATGGTCATTTAACACAACAGAGGAATTCCAAGCATTCATAAATAAAAGACCAGACCTGAACAGAAAATTCGAAGTCCAACCACAGAATTCAAGAGAATCATCAAAAGGTAATTAAAAAAGAGGGGAAAAACAACAACAACAAAGGTTTTTTTTAAGAGACTCAATAAGTTAAAATGATATGTATCCCTATAAGAAAAGAGGTCATTGGCAACTCTTAAAAACTGTTGCTATCACCTAAGCAGCTAGAAGAACTACACTCAGAGGGAAGGGACAAACTGTATAGGATGAAAGGACAAGACATAAATAGGTATATAGAGATATGCATGCATAAATACATATACATGTTTATGTATATATATATATATATATATATATATATATATATACATGACTAAAGCTAAAAAAGAAAAGAGGTTATGACTAAAAGAAATGGGAAAAGAAACAAATTGGGGTAAATTTATATGTCACAAAGAAGCTCATGGCGGGAGGGGGGAGAACATGGATACACTGGAAGGGTAAAGAGGTCGGAGATAGGAAATATTCAACTCTTACGTACTTTGAAACTGACCTAAAGAAGGAAGAACAAACCAATCCATTGGGGAAGAGAATAGATTTGTGCCCTATAGAGGAGTAGAAGGGTAAAAAACAGACTGGTGGGGAGGGAAGCAGTACAAGGGAGGGAGGGAATTTTTAAAAAGACTACAGGGAAAAATAAGGGAGGGAATTAGAAGGGAGGGGGGTAGAAAGGGAAATACAAGGGGGACTGATTTAAAGTAAATCACTGGACTAAAAGGTAGAGCTGAAGAAGAAAGGTTAGAATTAGGGAAGGATATTAAAATGCCAGGGAGTCCACAAGTGACAGTCATAACATTGAACGTGAATGGGATGAACTCACCCATAAAACGTAAACAAATAGAAGAATGGATTAGAATCCAAAACCCTACCATATGTTGTCTCCAAGAAACACACATGAGGCGGGTAGACACCCACAAGGTCAGAATTAAAGGATGGAGTAAGACCTTCTGGGCCTCAACTGACAGAAAGAAGGCAGGAGTGGCAATCATGATATCTGATAAAGCCAAAGCAAAAATAGACCTGATCAAAAGGGATAGGGAAGGTTATTATATTTTGTTAAAAGGGACTTTAGATAATGAGGAAATATCACTAATCAACATATATGCACCAAATAATATAGCACCCAAATTTCTAATGGAGAAACTAGGAGAATTGAAGGAAGAAATAGACAGTAAAACCATATTAGTGGGAGACTTAAACCAACCATTATCAAATTTAGATAAATCAAATCAAAAAATAAATAAGAAAGAGGTGAAAGAAGTGAATGAAATCTTAGAAAAATTAGAATTAATAGACATATGGAGAAAAATAAATAGGGATAAAAAGGAATACACCTTCTTCTCAGCACCACATGGCACATTCACAAAGATTGACCATACATTAGGTCACAGAAACTTGGCACACAAATGCAGAAAAGCAGAAATAATAAATGCAGCCTTTTCAGACCACAAGGCAATAAAAATAACGATCAGTAATGGTACATGGAAAACCAAATCAAAAACTAATTGGAAACTAAACAATATGATACTCCAAAATCGTTTAGTTAGAGAAGAAATCATAGAAACAATTAATAATTTCATCGAGGAAAATGACAATGGCGAGACATCCTTTCAAACCTTTTGGGATGCAGCCAAAGCAGTAATCAGAGGTAAATTCATATCCCTGAGTGCATATATTAACAAACTAGGGAGAGCAGAGATCAATCAATTGGAAATGCAAATAAAAAAACTCGAAAGTGACCAAATTAAAAACCCCCAGCAGAAAACCAAACTAGAAATCCTAAAAATTAAGGGAGAAATTAATAAAATTGAAAGTGATAGAACTATTGATTTAATAAATAAGACAAGAAGCTGGTACTTTGAAAAAACAAACAAAATAGACAAAGTACTGGTCAATCTAATTAAAAAAAGGAAGGAAGAAAAGCAAATTAACAGCATCAAAGATGAAAAGGGGGACATCACCTCTGAGGAAGAGGAAATTAAGGCAATCATTAGAAATTACTTTGCCCAATTATATGGCAATAAATATACCAATTTAAGTGATATGGATGAATATATACAAAAATACAAACTGCCTAGACTAACAGAAGAGGAAATAGAATTCTTAAATAATCCCATATCAGAAAATGAAATCCACCAAGCCATCAAAGAACTTCCTAAGAAAAAATCCCCAGGGGCTGATGGATTCACCTGTGAATTCTATCAAACATTCAGAGAACAGTTAATCCCAATACTATACAAACTATTTGACATAATAAGCAAAGAAGGAGTTCTACCAAACTCCTTTTATGACACAAACATGGTACTGATTCCAAAACCAGGCAGGTCAAAAACAGAGAAAGAAAACTATAGACCAATCTCCCTAATGAATATAGATGCAAAAATCTTAAATAGGATACTAGCAAAAAGACTTCAGCAAGTGATCAGAAGGGTCATCCACCATGATCAAGTAGGATTTATACCAGGGATGCAGGGCTGGTTCAATATTAGGAAAACCATCCACATAATTGACCACATCAACAAGCAAACCAACAAGAACCACATGATTATCTCAATAGATGCAGAAAAAGCCTTTGATAAAATACAACACCCATTCCTATTAAAAACACTAGAAAGCATAGGAATAGAAGGGTCATTCCTAAAAATAATAAACAGTATATATCTAAAACCATCAGCTAATATCATTTGCAATGGGGATAATCTAGATGCATTCCCAATAAGATCAGGAGTGAAACAAGGATGCCCATTATCACCTCTATTATTTGACATCGTACTAGAAACACTAGCAGTAGCAATTAGAGAAGAAAAAGAAATTGAAGGCATCAAAATAGGCAAGGAGGAGACCAAGTTATCACTTTTTGCAGATGACATGATGGTCTACTTAAAGAATCCTAGAGATTCAACCAAAAAGCTAATTGAAATAATCAACAACTTTAGCAAAGTTGCAGGATACAAAATAAACCCACATAAGTCATCAGCTTTTCTATATATCTCCAACACAGCTCAGCAGCAAAAACTAGAAAGAGAAATCCCATTCAAAATCACCTTAGACAAAATAAAATACCTAGGAATCTACCTCCCAAGACAAACACAGGAACTATATGAACACAACTACAAAACACTTGCCACACAACTAAAACTAGACTTGAGCAATTGGAAAAACATTAACTGCTCATGGGTAGGACGAGCCAACATAATAAAAATGACTATCCTGCCCAAACTTATTTATCTATTTAGTGCCATACCCATGGAACTCCCAAAAAATTTCTTTACTGATTTGGAAAAAAGCATAACAAAGTTCATTTGGAATAACAAAAGATCGAGGATATCCAGGGAAATAATGAAAAAAAAACACTAATGAGGGGGGCCTAGGAGTCCCAGACCTCAAACTATATTACAAAGCAGCAGTCATCAAAACAATTTCGTACTGGATAAGAGACAGAAAGGAGGATCAGTGGAATAGACTGGGGGAAAGCGACCTCAGCCAGATAGTATACGATAAACCCAAAGATCCCAGGTCTTGGGACAAAAATTCACTATTTGATAAGAACTGCTGGGAAAATTGGAAGACAGTGTGGGAGAGATTAGGAATTGATCAACACCTCACACCCTACACCAAGATAAATTCAAAATGGGTGAAAGACTTAAACATAAAGAAGGAAACCATAAGTAAATTGGGTAAACACAGAATAGTATACATGTCAGACCTTTGGGAAGGGAAAGACTTTAAAACCAAGCCAGACATAGAGAGAATCACAAAATGTAAAATAAATAATTTCGACTACATCAAATTAAAAGGCTTTTGTACAAACAAAAGCAATGTAACTAAAATCAGAAGGAAAACAACAAGTTGGGAAAAAATCTTCATAAAAACCTCTGACAAAGGTTTAATTTCTCAAATTTATAAAGAGCTAAATCAATTGTACAAAAAATCAAGCCATTCCCCAATTGATAAATGGGCAAGGGACATGGATAGACAGTTTTCAGATAAAGAAATCAAAACTATTAATAAGCACATGAAGAAGTGTTCTAAATCTCTTATAATTAGAGAGATGCAAATCAAAACAACTCTGAGGTATCACCTCACACCTAGCAGATTGGCTAACATAACAGCAAAGGAAAGCAATGAATGCTGGAGGGGATGTGGCAAAGTAGGGACATTAATTCATTGCTGGTGGAGTTGTGAACTGATCCAGCCATTCTGGAGGGCAATTTGGAACTATGCACAAAGGGCGATAAAAGAATGTCTACCCTTTGATCCAGCCATAGCACTGCTGGGTTTGTACCCCAAAGAGATAATGAACAAAAAGACTTGTACAAAAATATTCATAGCTGCGCTCTTTGTGGTGGCCAAAAATTGGAAAATGAGGGGATGCCCATCAATTGGGGAATGGATGAACAAATTGTGGTATATGTTGGTGATGGAATACTATTGTGCTCAAAGGAATAATAAAGTGGAGGATTTCCATGTGAACTGGAACAACCTCCAGGAAGTGATGCAGAGCGAGAGGAGCAGAACCAGGAGAACATTGTACACAGAGACAAACACACTGTGGTATCATCGAACGTAATGGACTTCTCCATTAGTGGTGGTGTAATGTCCCTGCACAATCTGCAGGGATCAAGGAGAAAAAAAAACACTATCCAAAAGCAGAGGACAAACTGAGGGAATAGAAACACCAAGGAAAAGCAACTGCCTGACTACAATGGCTGAGGGGACATGACAGAGGAAAGACTCAGAGCGAACACTCTGATGCAAATACTAACAACATGGCAATGGGTTCGATTCAAGAACACATATGATACCAGTGGAATCACGCGTCGGCCACGGGGGGTGGGAGGGAGGAAAAGAAAATGATCTTTGTCTTTAATGAAAAATGCATGGAAATGATCAAATAAAATACTATAAAATTAAAAAAAAAATGTCCTTAAGATTTTTGACTGGTTGATTTAAATGATCCTTGTTCAGATGAAGCTGTTGAAAGGGGGGATTTTGATTATTTCAGTTTTTAAGAACCTCTGGTCCTTAAGAAGTTGTGGCACTGTGCTATTTTCTCCTTATTGACTTAGGATCCATTTCTCCAGTACAATCTTTTTTGTACATATTTAGACTCTCCTTGACAGGTGTCCCATTCCCACCAGAAGGAATGGTGATACATAATAGATGGGGTTTAGCTATTTACTGGTGATGGGGGACCAGTCCCACAAATTTCTATGAATGAAATCTACAATATTTACTGCTCTAGTTACTGTAAATCTAGGACTCTGCAAGATCTAAGAAGAGGTTGTCAGAAGGTCTGTACCTCTCTGATTTTTCCACAAATGCATGGAAATCTAGAGTCTTAACCTTTCAGGCTGATCCCATAATCACTGAATTTAGAACTGGAAGTGGCCTTAGCTTCCTTCTAATCAAAGGCAATAATTTTTTCAGATGAAACAAATTTAGTTCTGGGGATTAAATAATTTAATGAAGATAATAGAAATAGTCTGTCTCTCTACTGGAGAAGGGGTGGAAAAGACTGTGATAGGTAAACTTCTCACTGGGAAGCTGGATATTAAAAAGATTTAACAGGATACCACTGATGTGTGTGTGTACTCTCTGTTGTTTTGTTGTTGTTGAGTTGTTTTCAGTAGTGTCTGACATTTTGTGGCTCCTTTTGGAATTTTCTTGGCAAAGATACTGGAGTAATATGCCATTTCCTTCTCTAGCTCATTTTATAGATGAGGAAACTGAGACAAATATGGATATTGATTTGTCCATGGTCACATAACTATTAGGTGTCTGAGTCTGGATTTGAATACAAGTATTCATAACTCTAGGTCCAATTCTCTCTCCATTGCACCTCGTCCCTAATAGATCTTTTTTTTTTCAGTCATTTTCAGTTGTATCTGACCCTCTGTGTCCCCCTTTCTAGTTTTCTTAGAAATGGGAAAACTTGACATTTCCTTTTTCAGCTCATTTTATTAAAGGAGAAATTGAGGCAAACAGGGCTAAGTTTGTATCACACAGTATCACACAGCTAAATCTATGAGGCCAGATTTGAACTCAGGAAGATGTCTTCCTTATTCCAGACCCAGCTCTCTATCTACTGTACCATCTAGGTGTCCATATATCCTATATAGTATAGAGAGATAGCTAGTTCCAGAAAAATAACAAAAGTTGTTAAGTTGTGCTTGATAGACACTTTATTAATAAGTCGACAACTAAAATTTTAGTACAATAAAAGAATTGGTGCAAAAACATCATTGGCACTTAATGTAGAGTATGAAGTTATGTATGAATGTTGAACTAAACTCCTAGGAAATCTCTTCCTTGTATCTAGCAAAGGCTCACTGAAATGTCACTTTCTCAATGGTAACACCCTCACAGGTTGAGATATTCCATTTCTAAGAGGACTTTTCAATTTCTTCATTCTTTATGACTTTTCTCCATATGCTAGTTCATCCTGATTGTTGCAACAAGCCAATTATCAAGCAATGTTTCTGTTTGCCATTGTGTCCACTTATTCCCTCAAATAGAGTCAAATGGCAAACTATTTGTTACTCATCATAACGATTTAAACCTCATATATCCCGCAGAGCACAGCAAGAGGTAAGAGCTAGTTTGAATGGGATCCTACTTATCATTCCATTACTGGTACTCCTGGAACTAGGAAAGCAGGAAATGATGGAAGACAAAACTTTCTCATATTCTGCCCAGTTCCTCCGCAGGCCAGAATACTTGAGAACGTTTCTGGAACTCTCCCATATGAGAAACAGCTGCAGTTGCAATGTGGAAAAATTATACTCAGCCTCATTTGGAAGCATTTTTGATTAACTTCAGGGGAAAAAATAACCCACCCAGCTTAACTACTGTTATTAAAACCTGTAGTAAGGGACTGGAGTGAAGCCAAAATTGTTTACCCGAGAAAGGAGAAGAATGAAGTTACAGCTAAAGTACTACCTCTCAACTCATTATTGATTTCAGCAACTGATTTCTAAAGGGTTTACCCCCATTTGATTGCTAATTTTCAGAGAATTCTTATTCATTTTAAAAGGTAAAAAGGGTGGAAAAACATCCTAGATTTTGAATGGATATATCATATATGATTAGCATATAACATAGTATATAGTATAACAGTAAATATGTGTTATTGTGTTTTAATAATTTCAATAGTTTGATAAATTTAATAATTTAACTTAATTTAAAATTAATTAAAATTATTATTATAGAATAAGAACTAGACAACTAGGAGACTAGATAAAACTTGAAAAAACGGTATCAGAATACTTTTTAAGGTTAAGACATTTTCATAAGTTGAAGCAAGTGTTTGTTAGAATGAGAACTTGAATTCAGTTCCTCTGACCCTAAAGTCAATGGGCTTTCTACCTCCATCTATTTGTCCCTTCCATGATACATATTATATAAAATTTGTCCTCTAACTAGGATACTTGTCATTTTTTAGACTTTTCCACCTTCCTTCCAGAAGCTTTCTCACCCAAAGATACCTTTGCCCATTGACTCTCACCTTTCCCTGTTATAATATATAACCAAGAAAATAGTTCTACTATTTACCACCCGTGAGACATTGAATATGGTACTTGGTTTCTCTGGAACTCAGTCTTTCCTTGTATACAACAAAGGAGCTGAATTAGAATCAATATCCTCAGGTGCAATTTATTATGTGACTGCCATATGCAATATACTCTCAGGCTTAAATCTCTTAAACATAAGAAAGTTTAAGATAATGTCAAATTGTGTATTTTACTAACACTCTCTCCCAAAGTGCTTGCAACTCATGACATACATCTTATAATAGGCTTTAGGATAGGCTTGCAAAATTTAGACATAGATGGTAATAGACCTTAGAGGTCATATAACCCAAATCTCTCATTTTACAGATGAGAAAACTGAGGTCCCAAAATTTTGGTGATTTGCTAGGAGTTGCATAGGGACAGAATGCATTGTAAGGCTAAGACTTGAATCCAGGTCCATCTGACTCTTTCTTCCATTTGAAACATTTCCCATAACATAGTGTTTTACATAATTAGGAAAATCTGCCTCAGTTCAAATATAGTGTCTAGAAACTGGCATGATCTGTCAGCAAGTACAATGACTTCCTGTTTTGTCTTTAAAGTAAAAGATGCTACCACTTTAAATGTAATCAGTCATGTTGCATCTTGATGAACTATATGCTTGCTAAAACATTGTATCCAACAACCAAACAGTCTGTAATCCATATGCCTGCTAATAGAGCTTCATGGCCAAAAGGATAAATCTGTGTCGAATGCAGACTATAAAGAATCTACAGATCATTTTACATCTGTCACACATTTCCCCTTTCCCATAAACTGCAAGTGAGAAGGTGGTTCAACAGCATATATGTCAGTAGCCCGAGGCTCCTAAATTCAGAGCCAGCTGCCTAACTTGCCCCCTTCTCTGGAGACCAGGAAGAAGTAGGTAGGGGTTGAAGAGAGGGAGAAAGAAGAAAAAAATCAGCTTGATGACAGCCAGTCATGTTATTATGGTTTTAGAACTGGTTGGGATCTCAGAGATCATCTAGTTGAATTTTCTCATTCTACAGATGAGGAAACTGAGGCCAGGAGAGGTTAAGATAATTCTGTAAGTTCAAGCAAGTGTTAGAATCAGTATTTGAATTCAGGTCCTTTGGCTTTAAAGTCAGTGGACTTTCTGCCCCAACCTATTTGTCCTTTCCATGGTAGGTTTATATAATATCTGTCCTCTAACTAGGATATTCCTTATTTTCTGGACTTTTCCACCTTCCTCCCAGAAGCTTTCTCACCCAAAGATACCTTTGCCCTTTGGCTCTCACCTTCCCCTGGCTTCCGCCACCATTTTCATGAGATATTTAATTTAGGTCATGGCCACGTTCCTCCTAGATCCATCCCTAATTCTCAGGATTTCTCTATCTCCTCACCACTAGACTGGCTGTGGACAGCATTGTCTTCTGTTAGAATTTAAACTTTTTGAAAATAGGATTAATTTTAATGAAAGCAAAATGAATAATCCCCCTCCCCACCTACTATGTTGTATCCCTGGGACTTAGCCTAATGTTTGGCATATAGTAAGTAAATGCTTGGGTATGTGCTAACAGACAGGGGCTGGAGTCAGGAAGACCTAAGTTCAAATACAGTCTCAGACATTTCAGAACCGTGTGACTCCAAGTTAGTCACTTAACCTAAATACCCTTCAGTTTCTTCAACTATAAAATTAGGATAATAATGATGAGGATCAAATGATATACTTGTAAAAACAATTAAACAGTGATTAGCATACAGTAGGCACTTAATACATGCTTATTATTTTCCCTCTTTATTTGTGTCTCTTTTTATCCACTTTGTGAAAGATAACTCACTTTTCACTCATTCAAAAATTTAGTAATCATGTACCATATCTTAAGCACTATAATAAGGACTAGGATATAAGAAGGAAAGGTAAAGTCTTCAAGGAGCTTATGTTCTATATTCATAATGGTGTCAGTACCTTATAAATTGTATAAAACTGTCAGCCTTCTTTGATTATAGACGCTTTTGAAAAACTTTAAATTTATTTATTTATTTGTTACATTAAATGTAATGCCCAGGTCACTCCTTCTGCCCCCCCCCATTAGAGAAGGCATAATTTGACAAGATATATAATATTAGTTTTGCATATTTTTATTAATCAGTTCTTTCTTTGGAGGTGTACATACACAAGTCATTCTTCAAACAATATTTCAGTTGCTTTATATAATATTCTCTTGGTTCTGCTTGTTCACTATTCATAACTTTGTGTAGATCATTCCATATTTACAAAAACAATTAGCCTGTGTGTCATTTCTTTTAGTACGGTAGTATTCTATCACAATCATATGCCACAACTTGCTTAGTCATTCTCCAACTGATGACATCCTTTCAACTTCCAGTTCTTTGCCATCACAAAGAGAGTTTTTATCAACATATTCTAGATTATTTTCCTTTTTCCTTGATCATCTTAGAAAACAAGCCCCAGAGTGGTATTGCTTGGTCAAAAGGTATCCACAAAGAATTTCATAAGTCCTTGAGCATAATTGCAGATCGTTCTCCAAAATGAAAGGACTTTAGATGGCATAGTTCTACTTTTGAACCTATTCAGAAATCCTCTCAAAAACATGCCTGATAAAACTTTTTCTAGTGAAAGAGAGCTGAAAACATATCAGATTATACCATTTCATTGGTGGAAAGCTCTATGAGGTAGAAAATGCCTTTTTTTGGGGGGGGGGTGTAACAGAGAATTGGCCAATTAGAGTCTGAACCTTGTAAACAGTGGAAACATGCTTAGCCTAATGCAACCCCTTTCATGGACTTTGAAGCATTTACAGGTATTCTATTACAATTTGCAGACCACTGGGTTCCTACATTTTTGGCTGACTGATGAGATGGAACTGGATGTGCACTAAAAAATATACTATGAGGATAACTCAGGCTCTTTGCTTTCAAGGAAGGAAATGAACCTCCTTTGCTAAAAGTCTCTGGGTTGGGGAGAGCACCAGGTCTGTTTCTCCTTATCTGGGTCATCATGAAGCCTTAAGCATATGGCCTTGTTATTGCTTGTGCCCCATCTGTGTCTTTTCCTTTCTGCTCTGGGATCTGGGTAAAAAAGTGAGTATTAGAGGCTAGACCCTTATCTTGTGAACCTCAAAAGGTTGAGAAAGCACTAGCATTCCAGGCTTTCAACTATTTTATAACAAGCCCCTCTAAAATTTCCCTCCTCCAAATCAAATACTCTCACTTCCTATTTTTTCTCACATGGTGTGGCAAGTCTCTACTGTTCTTAATCATAATCCTCTGGGTACTTGCTGGTTTGAGAAAGTTGTTCCCAGAATGGAACATAATATTCTTGAAACTTTCCAGTTATTGTATAATACAGGCAAATTTTAATTTAGATTCTATCCAATCAGAAAAGGGGTCAGCCTGGACAAAGTCAGTGCTTAAATTGGCATTTGCTCTATGGAAAAAGAGGAATTTGTTGTGAAAAGAGACTTTATAAACATGGATGCTGGAGGGATGATCAACCAAATCCACTTAAGAAAGCACTTTCTAAGCTATTTATTAGGATATAGACTTAGCCATTCATTTAAATAGTTCTCCTGAAGATCTTTTTTAACTTTTAATATCTAGCTCAAATTACTCCATGTAGCTGAAATGAGATAATATCTTTAAAAGCACAATATATATACCTTAAAGCACTGTGTAAATACCAGCTATTATCAATTATTGTAGTTGTTAAACATAGTGATAGTCATGCTTCTTTTAGGAAAATTCTATCATATAGAAAGATTTTTTTTAGCTTATTCAGATTGATTTTATTTTATTTAAGTTGCTGCCCATTTTTGAGTGTGCTCAAGCTGGCTCATATTAACTCAAGAGACAGAATTGTTAAATTTTCAGTATGAGCATTTATACTTTGGAAAATGGAAAATGTTACAAATCATGGCTTGGTTTATTGTGTATATGTGTGTTTTGTAAAGTTATTTCTACTTAAGAAAGTAGTGGAGAATAAACTTGAAGGTCTGTTTTGTGCTCATTCCTCTCCTCCACCCTCTACCTGGGAGATGGTTGTTAAACCTTTGATAGCACAACATGGGGGTATCTATGAACTCTAAAGTTAAGCAGACAGGGAAGCAGAGAGAAAGACTCTGGAGTCTGAGGGTCAGCACTGGAATCCTACATCTGTTATTTACCACACGTATAATCTCAGATGTATTTTCATGAAAACCAAGATTTAAAATTTTGTTTGAGAAAATTTTTCAAGGAAAGAAGCTTGCTAACTCCTAAAATCCAGAGAATGAACTGTTTGCAGAAAGATGCCTACAAAACCTACATCAGGAAGATCCAGAATGAACTTTGGGGTGTGGTTGATTGAACTGAAGGCTGATTGAACTGTAAGAGAGAAAAATCAGATCCAGTATGCAAAAGACCAACCTAAGAGGGGGAAGGGTAAGGAAGACCCAAGATTCCAAAAAAGGAACAGAAGAGCTTAGAGGATTCCAAGCAATTACTTTACTTCTTGGGAGCCCTCCTGGAGCGGATGGTCTGAGAGTAAGCCTCTAAGAGACAAAGAGCCTCTCTGAACATTGATCATCTTCCAGTGAACCCCAAATTCCTCTGGTTACAGCAGAAGACAATAAAAGTAGATTTAGGACTTTGTAGAAAACCACCTACTAATGAATATTCTCTCTATCACCAAAATTGTCCTTGAACTTCATTTTACAACTAGATTACATTAGGAGGAAGGACAACCTCAACAACTGACCAAAAGAGGGTCAGGCAGACAGCCTGAACCCTCAGGATTTGGAGGGGGAGGTCAGTTGTTAGTTCAGAGGGATTCCCACTTCCCACTTTTCTCATTCAACAATCCCATTCTCCTTGCCTTGCGTGTTACCTATAATAAAGAGTTATCCTTTTAGATCAAGTATGTTTTCTAACATCACTGAAGGGGATTGAAGCTGGGGGGGGGGGGATTATATCCTTCTCCCCAAGGAGGGGAGTTAGCTCCAAACGAGGCTGTAGAGTGACTCATGTCTAAAAGGGAGAAAGGTGGCAATTGGAAGATTGGGAAGTCCAGGGGCAGGAAAAAGTACTCTGCCCTTCAACAACAACCAAGATAAAGAAGGGAGGCAGTGGGCAAATTCTCTAGGACCTCTCCTTCAGTCCTTAACCTCCATAGTCAACCTAATCTCTGAAGGGACATATTCTGTCCCTCTAAAAGACAGTTTGTGCTACCTTCCCCAAGGGGAGGAGAGAGATCCTTCCCTCTCCATTTCTTTTGCTCTTTCACATCTATTTTCCTCTTATCTCTAACTATTGTAGTTTCCTCTTAGAAGGTAAAATTTTGTGTGTACCTGTAGTTAGAAGATTTAGAGGTATAAGATGATTATGTTTAGTGATCAATTGGAGAGACTAGTCTCCCAATAATCATCAGGGAGGGATTTTGAACTTGAGATTAACTCCACCCTAATTATTCTTTAGAATTTTAGCCACCAGGAATGTATATACCCCAATTTAAGGATTAACTGTGGGGGAGGAAGGTCTATAATTCAAGTGTACTAGCAAGTGACAAATCAGAAACAATTGACTGCCTCCTGGGCATGCCAAAGCCAAGTTTAAGCCATCATTGGTACACATTGGTACATAAGGCACAGGAAGTGACACAAAGAACTGCCTTTAAATTTCATGGTCACTTCCTGTGAGGAGGTCTTCACCTTGAAACTTGACCATGGAGGAGCTCAGGCTTGAGATTTCAGGCTGCTTCCCTTTGGACTGTCATGTGGTGAGTGAAAAGGCTGACTCCCTTTCTTTGGCTTTTACTGGAGGCACTAGCCTCTGGAGAGAGAGAGCACTAACCTCATCTTGAAGGAGGTCTCTTGGCTGGAAGTTGTATTAAATTTAATGCTCTGGGTGCCCACCCCCATCCCTTGCTAGGGCCTCTGAATTCCTGTCTGGTTCAAACCAGGCCTGAGCAACTATCTCTCTCTTTCTCTCATTTCCTTAATTTCTTCCCCCTATTTGTAAATAAACTACAAAAAAAAAATTCTGACTTGAGAAATTCAATGGGATTTAGTAATTAAATCCTTGCTGACCAACTGTCAAATATTCAGTCCAACCATAATTTTTACCCCTTACACAGGAAAGTCACATTCTCCTCTGGCCTCCCTTAAAGAAGAGAATAGGCAGTTTCTAAGTTGTTCTTCAGCTCACAATTAGTCATAGAATTTCAGAGATTAGAAGAGACATTAGTAATCATCCAGTTCAACCTATGCCAGAAAAGAACCCCCTTCCTTACCAAATATAGAACAAATAAGCCCAGTCTTTGCTTGAGGAACTCCAATTGGAAGAAAACTACCTGCTCCCAAGATATCCCTTTTACTTTAAGGTAGCTCTAATGGTTGGGAAAATGTTCCTGATGTAAGCCTAAAGTTATCTCTTTAGACCTTTTACCCTTCTTTCTGATTCTGTTCAATAGGACAAAACAAACAAATCAAGTTCCTCCTCCTTTTGACAGCCTTTCAAATTCCTCAAGGCAGAAAATATGTATCCTGTGCACCATGTCTTCTTCAGGCTAGCTCTAGTAATTTCATATGAGTATCCCACTTATTTCAAATGGAAGGACAATAAACCCTTCAAATAATTTCATTTGATTCATTTTGTTGAAAGTTGGAGTTCTTTCCTTGGTAACTTGCAACCTTTTCTAAAACTCCACATCCTTTAAGATCAGATTTCCTACATCTCAAGTTTTTTTTTTTAACTTTTTTTTTAAGTCTCAAAATGTGTGAGACAGGCCTTTGTAGGTGGGGGGCCCTGGCAAGTCCTCTAAGTGTATTTTTGAATTAGAAGATGAATCCTCTCCATCAGAGGAAAGGGTGGGGCCAGCTGCTGCCTGGATGGAAAATGAAAGGAAGATGGAAGTGAGCTGAATTTTATAGGGAAAAAAAAACCTCTAATGTAAACCAGGCCAAGTGATTTGTGAATGAGAAGATGAAAGACAGTAAATTGATGGCTGAAGAATACATTTTGAAATGTATGATTGACATAAGGATGTCAATTGGAAACAGAAGTTTACACAATTCCCAGGTAAAAAAAAATGGAACTCGCTTTAAAAAAATTCAGAACTAAGTCCAAAGCAGCAGGTGCAACATTTGGTTGGGGCTGGGTGTCAGCTCCACTGGGAGCTGGTAGACTGTAATTGCCAGGTGCCATCAGGTTTCTAAGTGGGAGGCAGGGTGGGTTGTTAATTAGCCACAGCTGGGTTGGCAATCTCTGTGTGGCCCTGAAGGATTGGAGATGGGGAGAGGAAGGAGGGAGACATTGCTTGTAGCAGAGTTTGAGCCCAAGTGTTGTAGGTTAATTCCTATCTGATCAATAAAGTTTTAGGTGCAGTCTGACAGGTAAGAGAGGAACCCAATTAGTATTGAATGGTTGATGGACTCCTGTTCCATAAAAGAACAAGAAGTGATCATCACATCCATTTGTCAGGGGACAGAGAGTTGGTCTTGGAACCTGGCTTGGAATCCTGCCTCTGAAATTAATTGGCTTCTCATTCAGTTTCTTCATATGTATGGATGAAAGGCTCTGACTTGATGGCATCTGAGACTCCTTCCGACTCTATCCTATGATGTGTAAACCTTAAAATTTCTTAGACTTATAAATGTTGGAAATTTCACCATTGGGAAATTTCATACTTGGAAAAAATTTCCTACTAATAGTAAGAACTCTATTGGAACGTGAAACCCCTTGGCATGGGAGGATCCTTCTCCTCCCTACTTAAGATTACTTTAGGACAGAAACCTTTTGCTAAACAATGGAAAGGGCTTTGACCTATGCTTAAGCATAGAACAGAAAGTTCTTTGAGTCATGATTGATTTTAGAATTGATACAATAGAGATACTTGGAATGACAGAACCAGGTCTTGGAAAATACAATCTCCACCCTACTTAGAGTAACAGGATTTAGGAAGGGCTGCAGCAAGATCAAGATTTAATTATTTGAGAATATGACCTTCAACAGACATGTGCAAAGCCACAGACCTCTGGGCGGTCCTGGGTTAAACTAGAGCCACCATTGGCACAGGGGAGACATGGACAGTGATTGGTAGATGTGAGAACTGAGGGGAGGGAACTTAGATGGTTTCCTTAAAGATAGCGGGGTCTGAGGACAGGAAGGAGGAGAGTTTTTTGCTCTGAGAGGAGGAGGTTTTGTTCTGAAGGAGTCTGAGAGGAAAGAGGTCCTGGAGGGAGAGTTCCTGGAGAGGTCTTGAAGGAGGTTGTGGAAGGAGAACTCAGGAGGAGTCAGGAGGAGAAGGCTCTGGAAACATTTCTTGAAAGGAGGCTCTCTTGAAGGTGGAGCCTGAGGTTGGCATGAGAAGCCTTACCTAGAGAGATCTTGGGTGAGTGATAAAACCAACTGACTGATTATTCATTCTTATTCCTTTCTTACTTTCTCTCTTTTTCTATTGATTAATCAGTGTATTATAAATTAAATTTCTCTATAAAACCCAGTTGGCTTGGGCATATTCATAAACTGGGAATATATTCCCTGGCAACCATCTTATATTTATATAAACCCAAGACACAGTAGAAAACATATTTCAGTGGTCATAATTGTTATATATTTCCCTTGCTCCCAAAACATTTTAATTATCACAGATGTTAGGATAAGAAATGCAATGGAATATCTCAAGGCATGATGTCTTTGATAGCTTAATATAGACTAGATCAATATGAATTACTGCTATCCTGGGTTTAATGATGATACATAGAAGTTTCAGGGTTGATAGAATCTCTGCCAATAATGTGGACGGGTCCTAGAGAAAAGTAGAGGTTAAAAAAATCCCAGGTGTTTAAGACTCCTTGTGAAGGGGGAAAGGAGAGAGGCAAGAAGGAATCAAATGTAGATTAATATTTTAATGAAGAATTAAGAATTAACATAGCTCTTCCAGTTACCTCTAGGGTGAGTATAAATAGTTTCTTCATTAGTGAAATGAGGGAATGCAGTTAGATGGCTAAGGTCCCTCCCAGTTCCTTTTTGATTTTTTGACATGATTGTTCTTTCCATTTACATTATTATAATTACCGTTCATATTGTTTTATTACTTCTGCTTACTTTTCTCTACATCATTTCCTGTAGATCTTTCCATGCTTCTCTGTATTCATTGCATACAGCATTTCATATAGCAGAGTTTGTTCCATTATTTCATTCTAGTGATATAAAATTAGATGGTATTCATAGATCGCTACTTGTTTAGCCATTTCCAATCAGTGGACATATTCTTTGTTTCTAATTTTTTGCTATGAACAAACATGGTTCTGTAAATATCTTGGTGTATATAAAGACTTTCTTTTTATTGATGGGTGTATAATTCTTAGGCTACAAAACAATTAATGGAGTCTCTGTTTCAAAGGGTATGGGCGTTGTAGTTGTTTTGTTTTCATGATTCCAGAATGGTGGTACCATTTCACAGCTCCACCATAATTTTGTACCTATCATAGTACAACCTCTCCAGCATTTATGATTGCTTTTGGGAAAATCTTTACCAATTTGTAGAGAAGAAATCTCAGAGTTGTTTAGATTTTCATTCCTCTTATCAGTAGTAATTTAGACCATTCTTTTAAGGGGGTTATGAATACTTAGGAATTTTTTTGAAAGCTATATATAGATATGCCTATATCCATATCTATTGGGAATGTCTTATATACATATGTGTATATATATGCATCTAGATAAATGTTAAATTGTTTATATATCTTCGGTATTAAACACTTATCAGAGAAATTCGATGCAAAGATTTTTTTTTCCCTATCTGATCTCTAGCCATGTTCCCCTAGATGGAATTATTTAGATCTTATCTAGATCTATCCTAGTTGGAAATTAATATTGTCCTTCCAGATGCTTTTCAGTTTTAAATAATCAAAGTTGTCTATTTCATCTTTTAAAATTGCCTCTATTTCTTATTTGGTTAAGAAAACATACTACTCATAGTTCTAAGAAGTATATGATTTTTTTTCTCTTTTAATTTTGTTATAGTATGGTCTTTAATATTGAGGATGTCTATTCATGTATAATATATTATGGAATACAATGTTTTGAGTAAGCCAATTTTTTGTCAGACTGCTTTCTTGTTTTCTTAGCACTTTTATTAAATGGATCTTTCTTTATGTAATTTATGTTTTCTATGTTATCAAACACAGGCATATTGAGTTCTATTGTTTTTGATTCTCTCTTGTCTAGTCTGTTTCATTGATCTCTCTATTTTTAAAGCATACCAGATGGTTTTGATGATTACTGCTTTATAATATACTTTGAGGTCTGGAAGTGCTATTCCACCCTTCATCTCTATTTCTTTTAATCATTTCCCTTGATATTCTAGATCTTTGTTTTTTTCTAAGTAGATATTGTTATTTTATCAAGTTCTATACAGTATTCCCTTGTTCATTTAATTGGTATAGGATTACAAGTGTAAATTGCCTTTTTTTGTATTGCCATTTTTATTATATTGACTTGACTTAGCCATGAATACTGGATATGCCTCCTTCTAATTAAGCTATTCTTTATTTCTTTTAGGAACATTTGTTAATTGAATATACACACCTTTTGTGTGTTTTTGTAGGTTGTTTTCCAGATATTTTACATATTTTGTAGTTATTTGAAATGGGGTTTTTAAGGGTATATTTTATAGCCTCTAACTTAGCATCTTTGCTGATTTTTAGGATTTTTCAAATATACCATCACATTATCAACAAATAGATATAATTTCTCCCCTCCTCTTTTACCTGTCTTCATGTTCTTTTTCATGTCTTATTGGTGGTGCTAGTTTTTCTAGAACTACATCAAATAATAGTGGGGAGAGTTGGCATCTTTGAATTTAAAAGGTAAATATGAAAGGGAAATAACAAGGGACTTACTATTGTTTAAATTGTCTACCTTCTATATGGGAAGATGATACATATAACTTCTTAGAGCTTTATCAGTATCTGATTCTATTTTATGGATGAATTTATCTCATTCATATCCAAAATTATGATTATTAATTGCTTTTTTCTCCATCCTGTTTCCCCTCTCCCATTTATCCTCTCTATCTTTTTACCCTGCCTCTCATCAAGTGTTTTGTTTCTGAACATTACATCTCCCTATCAGCCCTCTCTTCTATCTACCAATTCTTATCAACTCATTATCCCTACTTCCCAGAAGGGCAAGATAGATGTCCCTATTCAACTGAGTGTGTATGTTATTCTAAAATTGAGCCAATTCCAGTGAGATTTAGGTTCAATAATTGTCCTCCTCCCAACTCTGGATTCTCCTCCATAGTAAAAATTTGTTCATGACTCTTTTTAAAAATCCCTTATTATCTATATTAAAATTGAGAATTCTTTCCAAGGAAGAAGATAATTAAGGGTTAGGCAATGAAGGTAAGTGACTTGACTAGGGTCATACAAGAAGTGACTTTCTGTCCATTGAGTCAGCTAGTTGCCCCTCATTCCTCTTTTATGTTAGTTTACCTTATTCTGACTCTAATTCTACCCCCATCCCTGCTTCCTTGTGCATCCTTTTTTCTCAATTTTTAATTTTATTTTTTTGGATAGCCTCCTATTGTAATTAAACTTCTGCCATGCCCTCTCCCTCCATAAATTCCTTCTAACTGCCTTAGTTAAAATAACAAACAAACAACAAAAAACTTCTTGAGGCTTACAAGCATCATCCTCACATGTAGGATGTAAATAATTTAACTTCATTGGATCTCCTTTGATTTCTATTATTTGTTTACGTTTTTGTGCTTCTCTTGAGTTTTGTGTTTGAATGTCAAGTTTTTTATTCAGCTCTGGCATTTTCATTAAGAAGGTTTGAAAGTTCTTAATTTTGTTAAATATATATGTTTCTCTTGAAAATATTATACTCAGTTTTTGCTGGGTAGCTAATCCTTGATTGCAATCCTGGCCCCCTTTCTCTCTAGAATATTATATTGCAAGCTTTCTGGTCCTTTCATGTAGAAGGTCCTAAATCTTGTGTGATCCTGACTGTGAAACCAAGACATTTGAATTTTCTATCTGGCTGTTTGCAGAATTTTCTCCTTGATCTAGGAACTCTGGGGTTTGGTATAATAATCCTGAGAGCTTTCATTTTGAAATTTGTTTCAGAAAGTGATTGGTAGATTCTGTCAATTTCTATTTTATCTCTGATTCTAGAATTTGGGGCAGTTTTTCTTGATAATTTATAGAAATGTAATGTTTTGGCTTTTTAAAAATTGTGACTTTCAAATAGTCCAGTAATTATTAAATGATCTATCCTTGACCTATTTTGCAGATCAGTTGTTTTTCCAGGTTCACATTTTTTCTAATTTTTCATTCTTTTGATTTTGTTTTATTTTTCTTTTCTTGATATCGCTTAGAGTCATTAGCTTCTACTCCATCATTTCTAATTTTAACGTATTATTTTCTTTGGCAGCTTTTGTACCTTTCTCCTCCCCCACCCCAATTTGGTCAATTCTGCTTTTAAGAAAATTCTTCTCTTCAGTAGATTTTTGGGCCTCATCTAATATTTGACATATTCAATTTTTAAGGTTTTGTTTTCCTCAGTATTTTTGTGCCTTCTATACTAGGCAATTGGATTTTTCTTCCATAACTTTCATTTCCTTTCTCATTTTTTCTACTACCTCTTCTTTAATTTTAAAAATCCTCTCTGACCTCTACTAGGTCCTGAGACCAAATCACATTTTTCTTTAAGGCTTATTGTCTATGAATTGAGAACTCCAGAAGCCACTCTGACACTGATTCATCTGATTCCAAGGCCTGCTACTGATTTGCTGCATCTTAGTCTATGCTGGTACAACCTGTTCTATACTGTGCCTTACTCTCACCTGAGTGAGACAGAATTCTCTTGCCAAACTCCTGAGTTGTCCTAGGATGGAAAATTATTTCACTCTCTCCTTTTGTTGGTTCTGTTGCTCCAGATTGCATTTTGAAGCATTATTTTTAACATTATTTTCAGGGGAATGTGGGAGCACTCAGGTGAGTCCTTGCCTTTATCATCTTGAAGTTAAAAAAATATTATGTAAATAATTCTTGGCTCTGCCTCTACTACTTTTTTCAAATACTTGAAGATAGAATTTATATTCCTTAAACACTATTCTTCATGTAAATGTAGGTCTACTATTTTGATCCTGCTAACAGGAGGAAATAAATTCAACAAACCAATTAAATGATTGTAGACTTTTATTATCCCAAGCTGACTGGTGTATATTCTGAAACAGATTAGCCCCAGGACTTGTCTGGAAGCTGACAGACATCTCTCTTAATGGAGAGAAAGTAAAAAATACAACTTCTAAGATTTTCTTTAGTCAAATGACAAGGAGTGTGAAGGCCTGCCTTTCTTCATAAGAGACACTAGTGTATTTCACTGGGCTATTATAAGCCATGAGAGATAGCAAAGTCAAATATATCTTTGTGCAGAGGAAAGTTAGCAGTGACAATAGCCCAGCAGAGAAAATGGTGGAGAGCAGTGGATACTCATTATCAAGGCAGTCACAACCATCAGAGAACAGCACACAAATATGAGGAAAAGGTATTAGCTTCCTTTCAGAATCAGAGTTGTGAGTTACCCCTCCACAGATATTCCCTGCATATAGGTGCTCTTAAATGTGTGCTCTGCCATGTATATATGTTACCTGTTTACTCCTTGAATTGCAATCTCTATGAATCCCTATGCGTAACCATTCTTCTTACCAATATTAAAATTTGTGGGATAACATGGTCTGAGTTTATCAATCAATAATATTTGTTAATCACTTAGTTTGTGTCAGGCACTATACTAAGTTTGGGGGATATTAAAAAAACCCTAAAATAGTCTGTGGCCTCAAGATATTTACAATCAAATGGAAGAGGCAACACATAGAAATCAGAACAAAAAGGGTAAATAAAGAGTAAGTGGAAAGAACACTTTGTGGCGATGAAATTAGCAGCTGAGGGCATTGTACTAGAAAAGACTCCTTAGAGGTGGTGGCATATGAACTGAATTTTCATGAAAGCCAGAGATCAAGAGGAAGAACAGTTCCATAATTGGAAATATTCAGTACAAAGTCACAGAGGTAGGAAATAGAATGATGTGTATAAGTAATAGCTAGTAAACCACTATGGTTATAGTGCCAAAAGCAGATGTAAGAAGATTGGAAAGTTAGAAAGAGGTCAAGATATGCCAAATAAAAGACTTTATGTTTTGTCTTGTAAGAAACGTGCAGTTACTGAAGTTTATTGATTAAGTTGAGGATGGACACTGGGGCCCATAGTCAAACCTACACATTAGGCATAGTCAGTGATGGACAGGATAGTTTGGAGTGGGGAGAGATTTGAGCTACAATGATCAATTAGTAGGTGATTGAAATAATTCAGATGAGAACTGAGGAAAGGTTGGATTTAGGATGGCACCATGTGAGTGGAGAGAAGACTTATTTGAAAAAATGTTATAGAGGAAGAAATGAGATTTGGTAGCTGTTTGGATATGTGGGGATGAGTAAGAAAGAGGAGTTGTGGATTATATCAAAGTTATGAATTTATGTGATTGGAAAGATCATATATTCTGAATAGTAATGAGAAAGTTCTGGAAAGGGAATAGTTTGGCAAGAAGACTGAACTCTAATTTATGTATATTGAATTTGGGATCTCTATAAGACAGTCAATTCAAAATCTTTATCAGGCAGTTGGTGATGATGATCAGGAGAGCAACAGGGCTGGCTAAATAGACATAGGAACCACCTGCTCAGAGATAAAATGGAACCCAGAAGAATCTAATGAATTAATTAAGTGAGAGTGAAGAATAGAGGGCTTGGAGAGATCTTTGGATATATCACAATTATTGGGTATGACATGGATGAAGGTCCAGAAAAAGACTCAGAGAGAAATCATACAAGTAAAAGGAGAACCAGAGAGAACAATCATGAAAACCCAGAAAGTATTATTACTATTATTATTATATTTTGTTAAGTGTCTTGTGTTATCCTTTGCTTGATTAGTCAAAATCCATGTTGGTTTTTGCTCTTGAGTTATGCTTTTAATTGGATGTAAATCCACAGGGTACTTAGGGTAGCTTTTCTAATGGGCCATGAGAGAGGGAGAGGACCCTCAAGACTATATCCAGGTTATCCATTCCAGTTTTTTCAACAGATGCTCCCTTGACATTGTCTTCAGTCTTTTCGCCATGATTATTGCCCTCCTCTAGATGGACTTTAACTTGTCAATGTCCTATTTAAATATACCATTTAGAGCTAGATATTCTATCTTGGTTGTGTTCAGACCTCAACCAGGGCAATAGGACTAAGATCACCTTCTGAAATCTAGATATGATGCTTCTAACCTTATGCCTGTTTTTTCTCCTTTGGCTGCTCTATCATACTGCTGACTCAGGGACTGTAATGAACAGAAATATAGGTCTGCTTACCACACTCCAGGTTCAAAGAAATTTCCATATACTTTGGCTCATTCCAGAATTTAATAGGGAGAACTGGGGTGGAGATCCAAGAGGAAGGTGGTTGAAAGAAGAGTGGGAAACACATGGCCTCATCACCTAAGGCTTCTTTGCTTAACACCAGATCTCCCAGATGTCCCATGACCAAAAGGCCCTTTATATTTAAATATACCTTGAGCAAGAAGAAGTTTATCGAGTTTTGGAAAATGGCTGTAATATACTAAGACATCACAGAAGAAGGAAAGTAGGAAAAGTTGATTATAACCATTTGTAAGCATTTCCATTGTTAAAAAATACATGTGTGATTTAGAGGATGTTGACTCATTGTATACATGCTATGGGGAACGAAGTGGCTGCTTTCTATTCATTTGGCTACATTTCTGCTAGTGACACATTTTAAAAGGGATGTTATAACTAAATAATCAGTCAGAAGGGAGAAGGGAGACAAGAGTTCAGAATACCAGAACTTTTGTCTTTCTTGGTGTGAGTACTCTACATGATCTTGGGCAAGTCATTTCCTTTTCTGTGCCTCAATTTCCCTGTCTTCTAAATGAAGGAGGAGGAGTAGACCAAAGACCTAAGATGTCTTGATGCTCGAATAAGTCAATTATTCTGAACACATACACTTTATATCCTGTAGTCTGACTTTCAGGGTAGTTAGTATGATTATACAGTGCCAGGTGCTGTGAGATTTAAATTGGTTGAGGTCTTAAACTGTAGTGAGTTAAAATGGTGGAAGATATAAATTGTGATAGATATAAGAGAGGGTGAGTAAATTTGACCGCAGAAATATGTTTCACTACAGTGTCTTGGGTTTTAAATCAAATATAAGGTGGTCGCCAGGGAAATATTCCCAATTATTCAAATACCCAAGTCAACTGGGTTTTATAGAGATTTTAATTAACAATACAATGAGTAATCAAAGAAAGAGAGAGAGAGTAAGAAAGGAATAAGTATGAAGGGCCTCAAGCCAATATGGCCTAGACCTGAGCCTTAAGAGAGAAATCAGTCAGTTTTTTAACACACACCACAAGGTCTGACTAAACAAGGATTTTAGTAATACCAGGCCAGCTCCATCTCAGCTGACTTCACCAGAGAGAGCTCCCAAACGATCATTATCAGAGATCCTCCAAAAGGATTTCTCCAAAAGGATCTATATCTCTCTCAAGAGATTCTGCTTTTTCTTATATAGGGGGTTTTCTCCCATGTCACCTCCCCTAAGTCCCTACATCTACTAATCACTGTAGATGCTTTCCAAAGGACTACCCATCTGAATTCCTGCTAAGTCGACAAATCTCATCAGTAAGTCTGAACCAGTGAAAACACAGCTGAGTCAACTAATCTCATTAAGACAAAGCTTGCCCGACCCTTTTAGGTACCTAGCATCTCATTGTATCAATTCTAAAAACAGGCCTGGCTCAAAGAACTCCTTGCCCCACCATAAGCATGAATCCAAGTACTTTCTTTCTTTGTTTAGCAATGAGTTTTTTTTCCCCCTAAAGCAATCTTAAGTACAGTTGGAGTAGAGGTCCTCCCATTTCTGATCCTGGCACATCAAAATGGGGAATGTTTCTCAGTAGGGAATTTGTTCCAATTAAGAATTCCCTGATGGGGAAATTTTTAACATTCACAAGTCTGAGAGATTTCAAGATTTACAGTGCCCATGTTAACCTTTCATAGCATGACTGTGAGATCACCTGGAACACTTTCCTGAATTTCTACTCACATTGAAGAAGAAAAAAATAAGGTCATATAAACTCTACTGGATCAAACTATTCAAAAAACTTTCACCAATGAATAAAAATAATCAAGTCCAGAGTAGGACTGTCTGTTGGTCAGAGAAAAACCTTGAGTCTTGAGGCTGGACCCTGAAAGTAATAATATAAACGGTTGCCACTGTTTTGTAGTCACCAGTATAAGTTGACAAGGAGATCATCAAAGCATAGAGGGATGGCCTTGGAGGGGAGATAGATCTGGGTTTAAGACCTGCTTCTGGCCTATATTAGTTGGGTGATTATTGGGCAAGTCACTTATCTTTGTATTCCAAGAAACTCCATAGAGCTTTAAATTATAAATGATTATTAATAGACAACAGTGAATAGATTTCTACAATAGGTGTTCTCTATAATCGTGAAATCACAAGGAAGTCTCCTGCTATTCCCCCAAATCAGAGATGTTAAGACACTATAAAACATTGTCCATATAGGTAAGCTCCATTTTTCCCTTCAAGTTTTCATTTTTATTATCAACTTTATATTAGTAGTTATATTATATTATATATATTATATTATATTAGTTATACTAGTAGTTGGTGGAATTGCTCCAGCTGTTTCATGTGCTTCCGGTACAGTGTCCATGTCTCACAACTGTACAGGAGCAAGCTGAGGACCACTGCGTTGTACACTTTGAGCTTCGTCGCAGTGCTTACACCACTGTGTTGGAGGACTTTGGAGCGCAGCCGCCCGAGTGCCTGGCTGGCCTTTTGGATCCTGGCATTGATCTCTTGGTCTAGTGACCCGTCGTTGGCGATGGTGCTGCCCAGGTACTTGAAAGTGTTGACGTTAAGAAAGCTGCATGCCGTCGATTGTAATGCACGGCTGGTTTTTTGGCCTCCCTGGTGCAGGTTGGAATAGCACCTCTGTTTTGCTGAAGCTGACAGTCAGGCTAAACAGTTTTGTTGCAGTGGAGAACCTGTCCACAATGGTTTGGAGATGATTTTCTTGGTGGGCCATGAGAGCACAGTCATCTGTGAAGAGAGCTTCCAGGATAAGTCTCTCTATTGTCTTTGTTTTTGCAGCCAGGAGGCTAAGGCTGAATAGTGAGCCATCCAGTCGGTATTTGATGTAGATGCCCAGGTCTAGATCCATCATAGCATGTCGTAATACTTGGGTGAAGTATAGGTTGAATAGCACCAGAGCAAGGACGCAACCTTGTTTCATGCCATTGGAGATGTTGAAGCGATTGGAAGTCTCTCCACCAGATAGGACTTCCCCTGTCATGTCGACATGAAAGAGCTGGATCAGTTTGACGAATTTTGCTGGGCAACCGAGCTTGCTGAGGATCATCCACAATGTGTCCCTGTTCACTGTGTCGAACGCCTACATCAGGTCTATGAAGACAATGTAGAGACTCAGGTTCTGCTCAAGGCATTTTTCCTGCATTTGCCTCACCGTGAAGACCATGTCAATGGTGCTGCGATCTGGTCAGAAGCTGCATTGTGATTCAGGTAGGTTCTGCTCTGAGACAGATGATAGGAGTCTGTTGAGTATAACACGGGCGAGGATCTTTCCAGGAGTGGAGAGTAGTGAGATGCCTCTGTAGTTGTCACAGGCTGCTCGTGTGCCTTTGTTCTTGTATAGGACTACAATAGAGGCATCTCTGAGTTCTGGGGGCATGTTTTCCTCTTCCCATATGCTGGTCAGCACTATATGGAATGCCTGAACTGCCTTTCCCTTTAAGGCCTTGTACACCTCAGTTGGGATCCTGTCTTTACTGGGTGCCTTGCCTGCACTCATTTGTTTAATGGCTTTTTGGATTTCTTCTAATGAAGGAGGGATGTCAAGTTGCTTGATGATGTGGTTTTGGGGGAATCTGGTCAAGGGCCCTTTGGTCGACTGAGGAGGGTAGGTTGAAGAGCTGGCTGAAGTGTTCTTTCCACCTGTTGCTGATGCCTTTTTTGTCTTTTATGAGAGTGTCACTGTCAGAGGATAGCAAAGGGGAGGTGGTGGATTTTAATGGCCCATAGACAGTCTTAAGGGCACTGAAAAATTATTTATAGTTTTTTGTGTCAGCAAAGCACTGGATTTCTTCTGCCTTTTTTCCCACCATTGGTCTTGCATTTTCCTGATCTCACACTATGCCGTGGCTTGGAGAGACTTGAATCTGTACTTTTAAGGAGCAGAGTTTGGGTTATTTTGCCACTCCATAAAGGCTTTGTTCTTTTTGTTCAATAGGTCTTCAATAGCAGTATTGTTCTCCTCGAACCAGTCCTGGTGCTTGCCTTGTTTGGGGCCTAGGACTGCCTTTGATGTTTCCTTCACAGCTTCTCTGAAGTGGTTCCATTTCTCAGTTGTGCTTCCAGTGAGTGGTCCCTTGGCAGACAGTTTGTCGTCCAGACAGGACTAGAACATCAACTTTATAGATATTTTCTAACATGCATATTTCAATACATGAAGAGGGTTCTATATGAAACTGTATTTCTATTACATATAGTAAAAAAAAATACCCACTCTTCTTTTCTTCTCTCAGAATCAACACTGTATATTTGTTCCAAGCAGAAGAGCAGCAAGAGGTGGGCAATGGGTGTTAAATGACTTGCCCAGGGTCACACAGCTACGAAGTGTCTGAGGCCAGATTTGAGCCCAGGACCTCCCATCTCTAAGCCTGGATCTCAATCCATTGAGCCACCCAGGTGTCCCCTTATATCTATTTAAAGGGCATATTGCATTTAACAAAGAGTTCATAAAATTGCTCTATTTGTTTATATCCTCTTTTGAACACCCATCTGAGTATTTTTAAAATATTGTGTCAATGCTCTTTTCATCTTTGTTTCTGTATCACTAGCATTATCATCCTCCTCATTTTCCACAATAACTTCTCTCCTGTCTCTAACAGAAGTTCTGCCTTGGGATAAATGTATGGTCAAGCAGATCAGAGCCACACATTGAAAAGGTGTGAAAAGATGTGCCTCATTCTGTACCTCTCCCCTCCATCACCTTTTTGACAAAAGATGGAAAGTCAGCTTCATTATCAGTTTCCTGAAATCATGATTGGCCATTGCACTGATGGGTTCTGAAGTCTTTCAAAGCTGTTTTCCTTTACATTATTGCAGTCATTATATTGAAAACACAACATTTTAATATATGAAATTCATCACCCTATTTGTTGGAACTAGACAATTAAATATTTCACCTTTCAGGCTGTTGCAAGTTGGCATCAATACCTGAATTTGATATGCCTCCATAATTTAAGACTGGGAGGAAAAAGAGAATTCCTTTCATCAAATGCCCTCAGTGAAGAAACTTGGTGGTATGGTAGACTGAGCACTAGATTGGGAATCATGAGTTAGGACCTTTGTTCAATTCTAGCCTCAGATACTTTCTAGCCATGTGAGCCTGTGCAAGTCCCTAAACCTTTGTCTGCCTTGGTTTCTTCACTTGTAAGTTGAGGGTAAAAATATCATCTACTCCTCCAGGTTGTTGTGTGGATAATATGGCAACATTTGTTAAGTGTTATTACTATATTGTTTGCTGTTGTTTTAACTATTACCTCTTCTACCAGGTATTAGTTCCCCTCCTCCAAATTAAATGATACTTATTTTGTATATCATTTTATAACTATGTGTCTGACTTTAGAGAAGGCATATTCTATGAAGGCAAGTATTGTTTCATTTCTGTCTTTGTATCCCCAATATCTAGCACAATATCAAACACCAAGTAGGTGCTTAATAAACACTTGACTGATTGATTATTAAGGTCCTTTCTAAAATTTGGTTCCCTGAATGGAAAACAATAAGTAGGGGTTTTGTATCATATTCACAGACTAAATGGCCTCTATCTCCTCTGGAACTTAGCTTTGGCACAGGACTATTTAATCAATTAATCCTAATTAAATACTATGTGCCAAGCACAAAAAGAAATTTATTTTTAAATAGCTTTAATTATATAGGGGTCAAAAGCACTTACATAGAAAAGTCTTTATAAATAAAAAGTGAAAATAATTGAGCAAGAAGCATTGATTTTTAAAAATTATGGGATTAAAACTTTCCTTTGAACCTTTTGTATCCTTCACATGTTAGGGTTGGCTATCCCTTCCCCATTTTTCTGGGGTTGGAAAAGATATTCTGATTTTTCTACAAATTTGCATTCTTCAGACACTTGGGCAAGATTAACCACATCAGATTAAGAGTAGAAAACCAGGGATATAGGCCATGTCACTTATATGTGGGAATTAATTTTAGGAATTCAAACTTCCTTATCTATACTATTAGGGTTTTGGACATGATGATCTTTAAGGCCCATCCAACCTAAGTCAGATTATATTATGTCTGAGGTCTCTGAATGACAAGTCCCAGTCCCCCTCCCAACCCAGGTAAATCTGTATTCTCGGGAGTTACTGAAATATGTTCGCCCGAGGGTGTAGCTGTGCTAATCTTGAGTCACTTGCTGTAAAGGGAAATCAGAGCCCAGAATACATAAACATCTTTCAAGCTGAGCAAAACCACAAAAATAATGAGACCTTAAATATCTCCTTCTCCATTCCCACAACCCAATCTCCCCACCCTCTGCCCCTCTCCCAGACTGTTTTCCTGACATCTTTCCCTGTTCAGGACTACCTTTGGACTAGCCAAGTAAGGAAGATGGAAGACGTGATATTGAGGGAAGATGACTGACGTAAGGGGTCTAGACAGATTGCAAGTTAAGAAAAGATGAACAAGATAAATAAATTCAATAAGACTCCTCTTGAATTTTTAATGACATCTTTATATATTTTGGTGGTCATTGTGGAATCAGAACTTCAGAAGTGGATATTTGAGTCTATCGAAACCAACCCCTTCATTTTACAAATGAGGTAACTGAGACCCAGAGACTTTCAGTAATTTTGTAGTTTAAAAAAAAAACAAAACTTTTTGTTAAATGGTGCTTTTTTAATGGGGGGAGGTGAAGAAGGGAAGGAGTTAACTGAGTATTTTAATGTAACAAACAAATACATAAATAAAACTAAATTTAAAAAAATCACATAGGTAGGAAGAGATAGAGCTAAGATTTGAATACAATATTTGAAGTGGGAATCTAGCTTCTTCAACATTTAGTCAGGAATATCAGAATCTTCTGGTTCTGTTTGATGGATGTCAGCTCTGTATTCATGAAGGGCAAAAACAAAGTCCTGGTAAATGTTTAGAAAGTTATTCTTTTCCAAGCCAGTGTGATTTTGGATAATGGCCGTACCTCTGTCTTTTAGTGTGGGTAATTTGGCCCTTGTTGAAGAAAGAGGAGAGATGGTAAATTGGGCCCTGGAGAGCAGTAGTGAAGAGGGAGAAAATGATAGTAGAATAGATCTCTGGGGTTCTCCTCTGAACAATTTTTAAAAGAGAACTGTCTAAAATATCCTTGAAATCATTTCTAAATTCTAAGACAAATCATTTAAGCTCTCTAGGTTCCAGTTTGTCATCATGACTATCTCCATATGCTGCCCTCCTCCGGATAATGTTCACTGTCCCCCCACTTCCAATTGGAAGTAATATCCTACTCAGTAGGGCTAAGCAGAACTAGCATTTCACTGGCATAGTCTTTGGGAACCTAAGGTTACCTGTAGGTCACTGTGAAGCCCAAAAGTCAACTCTTGATCCATAATTAAATGTTTAATTAGTGTTTATTATAGGCAGTATTTTAATTTTAGATTTTGATGATACAGTAGATCATCCACTTAGTCAAAGAAGGGTTGTAATCTGCATCTCTGTAGGTAGTACCCACAATAATGAAATCACAGATTCTTGAAGGGTTCCATTGTCATCTGTATGAAGATGATTCACAGATCTATTTATTCAGCCTTAGTGTCTGTTGACCTCCAAGTTCCCATCTCTAACTGCCTATTGCATATCTTGAACTAGATGTCCTGCAGATGTCTTAAACTGACCTCATTATTTTTCCCTAAAATCCTCTCTTAACTTCCCAAGGGTACCTATCTTCTTAGTCATCCAGGTTCAAAACTTGAACGTCCTCCTCAACTCAATTTTTCTCTTTTCTTTTATCCTATCTGTTGCCAAATTTTGCTCCAACATCCCTTACATATTTCCCTTTTTCTCTTGACATTTCTACTACCTTGACTCAGACTCTTAACACATAATAAACTGAATTATTGCAATAACCTTCTACCTCATCTCCTTCCCATTTGAGTCCATCCTTCAGTCAGCTGTCAAAATCATCTTCTGAAACTGTGACCAGCCTATTCAACAAACCCCTGAGGACTCCCTATTACCTCCAGAATAAAATATAAAATCCTTTGTTTGGATTTTGAAGCCTTTCATAATGACACCTTCTGACATTTTTGGTTATATATATATTTTTCTTTTTCCCTCTTCCATGCATTTGAAGATGTCATGATAATGGCTTCCTTGATATTCCTCACACATTCTTTGTGTTCCTCACAATCTGTCTCCTAACTGTGCATTTTTAATGGATGACCTGCATTTGTGGAATGTTCTTGCCTCCTGGCTTCCTTCAGGTCCAATTAAAATTCCACCTTTATAAGAAATCATTCCTGGTTTCCCTTAATACCAATGATTTCCTACCAATGACTAATTATCTCCAGTTTTTCCTTTACATATTCTGTTTGTAAATAGTGGTTTACAGGTTATCTACCTCATCAGATTATGAACTCTTGTAGGTCAGGTAATATCTTTTATCTTTCTCTTTATCCCTAATGTTTAGAAATTGCTTAGAGCAGAGTGGGTACTCAATAAATGCTTGTTGACTTAAAGTATTGGTATACATCAGGATCCTTTGATCTAATGTATGCCCATTTAATAAGATTTGGAGACATATACTCTTAAATAATGATAGAAATACACAGCAGTGTGACTAAGTGGGGGTAGTTTCTAGTTTTCTAATGCTAGAACAGGGATTCTTGACCTGGCTGGGAAGAGGGTAGAGTGGTGGTCCATTACCTTAGATGAGAAGAGCAGACATATAAACACATACACATACACATACATTCACTTTTCCAGATTTTTTTTTCAAGCCCTGTATCTCTTCTCTCAGGATTGTTGTGAGGATAAAATGAGATAGTATTTCTAAAGTTCTTTGCAAACCTTAAAACACTCTATCAATACTACTTATCATCACTATTGTCATCACAATCACTATCATAATCTTCTGGCCATTGCTAATCTGTGCAGTTATAGTCTTAATTTGTAGCTTTGGGCAAATGTTAATGCAGTATATTGATCAAGGGGATTCACTGATTTGTTAAGTTAGTAGGTGAGTGGAATTTTTGGTGTAAGGTGTAATTAAGGATGTTTCCTAATTAAGATAGGATTATGAACTTTTGTTTGGAAAGTTCAATTGCATTAAGCTTTGGAGCCCAAGTCCAAATCCTTTGTAACAACCTCTAAGATTGCCTTCACTGACTAGGGGTGCCCTCTGTAATAGATAGATTTTTGAGGGTGTATATTGATGTATACTAAATAACTAATGGATCAAGGTTTGTCTACCCTCCTCTCTATTCCTCCCCTTTCCTGTTTCCTCCCTTTTCAGAGGCCTTTCAGCTTCCCCTCCCCCTTCTTCTTCTCCCTCAGATCACTCAGTGTGAGCTATGAGATTTAAGAGGAAATATTCTTTTCTTGTCTCAAGTAAGGGTTTATTTGGGAAAGACAGAACAATGATGGAGGATAAGGTAAGAGGAATAGGGTTTCCTTATTCTCTAAAATGAGGGTTAGGCGGATATTGGGAGTATGGCAATTCTATCACAATTGTGACACAGAGTCAGTCAGAGAGATATGAGGACAACTGTCTTTCTTCTTCTTCCAATCTTCCAGGTCACCTCCAACTTTGATTAATTCAAGTATCAGAGATATAACTAGCTTCCTTCTCCACCTCTGTCAGAAGCCAAAAGCCCAAAAGCCAAAAAAAAAAAAAAACCCAGTTCAGCCCAGTTTACTTTTTGTTTGACTCCAACTGTCTCCCAGACACATTCCAAAAGGAATCTTCATTTTGACTGACAGCTTCTGTCCTCTGCTTTCTGTCTTGCATGCATGCCTTTCAAATTCTCTCCTCCACACCCCAAGATGAATTAGTTGCATTGGATTTTTGTGATTCTTCCTCAGGCTACTTCTAATTCCCTCTTCCTGGATCCCCAGACTTTTTTTTTATGTCCCAGTTAAAATATCATCTTCTATAGAAAGCCTTTTCTGATTCCCCTTTAATTCTAGTGCCTTCCTGGTTATCCAGTTTATCCTGTGTTTAGCTTATTTGTAAAGAGTTGTTTGCATGTTGTCTCCTACAATGGGTTCTGAACTCCTTAAGGGTGAAAATTGTCTCTTGCTATTATTGTGCTCTTGCTATTACAGTGCCTGGAACACTTTTGGTGCTTAAAAGTGTTTACTGACTGAGAGAAGAAAAGATGTATATTTATATGTTCATAGTCATACTATGCATTTTTAATACTCATATCTTTATTTGCAAACACACTTCTCCAAATTCATTAGTTATGTACACATAGCATAGATATAAGCTTTACTATTGAATATTCTAATATCTGAAAAATAAGAGCAGCATCACCACTGCCCATTCTTTTGTTCTCCCTTTTTAGCTGGAATCAGCTTGGTAAACATGTACCTGGACCATCTCCTAAGGAGCTATCCCTGAAGCTATTTCTGTGAAGACTGTGTTAGTGTAATCAAAGCTGGACTTCAGATTACTTCAGTCCCAGGTTGGATGAAATTACTGTCTTTGTAAATCTAGGTTAGTCATGGAGCAGCCTGTCTGGCATCTTGAACAAGGAATATTAAGCCAAGAAAATATCAAAGGCCCAGGTATGGGACCAATCACAAATTCACCAATGACTATGTTTACCATCAGATGACTTAGGGTTCTTTAGACTATCTTACCCAAATTTCCATGATAAAATAACAACTAATATGTGTGGCAGACCCTCTGCTAAGCATTTTACAATTATTATCTCATTTGTTCAACAACCCTGGGAGATAGGTGCTGTTATTATACCCATTTTTCAGATTACAAAACTGAGGCAAAAAGAGGTAAAGTGCCCAGGATCACAAGCTATTAAGTATTTTAGACTAGATTGTGAACCTAGCTATTTCTTACTCCAGGAACAGTGCTCTAGCCACTGTGCAATCTAAATCTCTTGCTTTTAGCAAAGTTTAGATAAAAGGTAAAAAGTTAAATGATCACCACCACAAATACAACTACCCAAAACAACCCAGTTTGCTTTACAGTGTGTTAAGAAATAGGAAAATATTCTTTGTTTTTTAACATGGCTCACAAGGAATATAAGTAGGAATGATGCAATAACTGAGATATACTACAAATAATACAAAAATAGAGAAAGTCAAGCCAAAAGATAAGTTGCCTTTCCCATTGAAAATGGCACATGTGAGCGCTTCCAAATTCTATTTAGGCATCTTACTAAAGGCCTTTCATGATACAAATATGGTGCAGATACCCAAACCAAAAACAGCAAAAACAGAGAAAAAAACTTATAGATAAATTTTCTCAATGAATATTGCTACAAAAATGTGAATAAAACACTATCACAAGGTGAGAGTTATACTAGAAATGCTTAACTGTTTATATATTAGGAAAAAAATCAGCATAACTGACCACATCAATCACAAAATCAACAGAAATCATATGTCCATCTCAATGGATGCAGAATAAGCTTTTGACAAAATATAACATCCATTCCTATTCAATAGATAACATAAGAATCCAGAGCTTTCCTTATCTATCTAAAACATCTGCAAAGGGAATAAGCTAGAAACTTGCTAAAAAAGATCAGGGGTGAAATCAGAATGCCCATTATCACCTCTATTATTTGATAATGTACTGGAATTGATAGCTATAGCAATAAAATAAGAAAAAGGAATGGAAGGAGTTCAAAAAGGCAAAGAGGAAATGAAAATATCACTCTTTTCTGATGTTACATTTGCCTACTTAGAGAATATAAGAGAATCAATTGAAACTAGTTGAAATAATTAATGGCTTAAGCAAAGTTATAGAATACAAAACAAACCAACACAAACCGTCATCATTTCTGTATATTACCAACAAAGTTCAGCAGAAAAGATAAAGAAATAGAAATTCAATTTAATATAACATGTAAGGAACTATGTGAACAAAATTATGAAATACTTTTTATACATTTATGATCTAAAAAAATTCTAAACAATAACTGCTCATGAGTAGGCCAGACCAATATAATAAAAATGATAATTTAACCTAGTTTATTTATTCAGTGCCATACCAATCAACCTAACAAAATTATTTTATAGAGTTAAAAAAATAATAAAATTTATCTGCAAAGACAAAAGTTCAAAAATATAAAGGCAGTTAATGCAAAAAAATGTGAAGGAAGTTAACCTAGCTATATACCACCTCTCAAACTTTTATTATTATTATTAGTAGTATTATAATTAGTATTAGTATTATATTAGTATTAGTATTATAAAACTGTAGTCATCAAAACAATTTGGTTCTATGAAAGAAATAGAATGGTGGACAGTAGAATAGATTAGGCATACAATATATAGCAGTAAATGACCATAGTAATCTATTATTTGATTAACCTAAAGATCTAAGTTTGGGGAACGAGAACTCACTATTTGATGAAAATTGCTGGGAAAACTGGAAAACAATATGACAAAAACTAGATATAGAGGAAATTGATTTAATATTCTAGAAAGCAGTTTGGAACTATGCCTCCAAAGCTATAAAATTATCTATATACTTTGATCCAGAAATGTTACTACTAGGATTATATCTAAAAGAGATAAAATAAGAAAAGAACCTCTTTGTGCAAAAATTATTTATATCAACTGTGAAGATTAAAATTAACTCTCCCCTGATTGGGAAGATTAAAATTGTATCCCCTGACTATTTTTAGATTTTAATCACCAAAAGAATAAACACCCTACTTAAAAGTTGAGTATGGAGAACTGCCCATTTTTAGATCTAATCACCAAAAGTGTAAATATCCCACTTAACCCACGTGTGCAATAGTGGATGATGAATCAGAATCAACTGACTGCCTCCTGGTCAGTCCTAAAGCAGGACTTCAACTGTGATGGGTAGACATAAAATTAGAGGAAGACACAGGAAGTTATGCAAAAAAAAAGTGTCTTTAAAAGGAGCTCTCACTTCTTGTGAGATACAGTTCTTCATTCTTTGGAAGTGGAGACTGGAAACAATTCTTCATTCTTTGGAGTGAAGGCTGGACCTGAGACCCTGTTTCTGGTGAGGCTATTCTAAAATCTCTTCCTTTGAACTGACACGTGGTGAGTGAAAAGCTAACTCTTAACTGCAGGATTTTCTGAAAAAACTAACCTCAGGAGAGATTTACTTTATCTTCTCTCTGATATTCTTACTTCACTCTTATTTTGTAAATAAATTGTATATAAATCTCTTTGGCATAAATTAAATTTCTGGCAACCATACTCTTAAATAATCCAGTCTAACCCTTTTAAAATTAACCCATTTCCCCCCCTTACACAACTCTTCTTGTGACGCCAAAGAGTTGAAAATTGAGGAGATATCCATAAATTGGGGAAAGGCTATATAAGTTGTGGTATATGGATGCAATGTTATATTATGCTATATGAAATTACTAGCAGGATGATTTCAGAAAAATATGTAAATATGTATATGAACTGATACAAAGTGAAGTTAGTAGAACCAGGAGTATATTATACCTAATAACAATAATATTGTAAGAGGATCAACTATAAATGGCTTAACTATTCTCAGTAAGAGATTGATGCAAGACAATTCCAAAGAATTCATGATGAAAAATCCTATCCATCTCCAAAGAAAGAACCACTAGAGTCTGAAGCATACTTTTTAAAACTTAATTTTTCTTAGACTTGTACAAAAATATTTATAGCCGCACTCTTTGTGGTGGCAAAAAATTGGAAAATGAGGGGATGCCCTTCAATTGGGGAATGGCTGAACAAATTGTGGTATCTGTTGGTGATGGAATACTATTGTGCTCAAAGGAATAACGAACTGGAGGAATTCCATGTGAACTGCAATGACCTCCAGGAAGTGATGTAGAGTGAAAGGAGCAGAACCAGGAGAACATTGTATGCAGAGACTGATACACTGTGGCACAATCAAATGCAATAGACTTTTCTACTAGCAGCAATGCAATGATCCAGGACAATCCAGAGGAATTTATGAGAAAGAACACTATCCACATCCAAAGAAAGAACTGTGGGAGTAGAAATACAGAATAAAAACAACTGCTTGATCACATGGGTCAATGTGGACATGATTGAGGATGTAGGCTCTAAGTTATCACCATAATGAAAATATTAATAATATGGAAATAGGTCTTGATCAATGACATATGTAAAACTCAGTGCAATTACTCATTGGCTACAGGGAAGTGGGGGATGAGGGAAGGGACAGAACATAAATCATTTAACCATGGGAAAATACTCTAAATCAATTAATCAAATAAATTTTTACAATTCAAAAAAATAAAAACAACTTAATTTTTCTTTTTTTTTCTTTCAAAACATGACAAATGAGAATGTTTTGCATAATAACAGACATAAACTTATAATAAATCACTTGCTTTCTTAATGAGGGTAGCAGGGAGGGAAAGAACTGGGAAATAAAAATTTTAGAAAGTAAATATTAACAATTTTTATAAGAATTTGTAAAAATAAAATATATTTTAAAATAAAGCATGGTGGTGGTGGGGTGCACATGATGCTTAGAGCTACTCTCTGGGAATGTAAATTACTCAAAGAGATAATCTCTATCTCATAGAAAATGTATAAGAAACAAGGTGAAATATTTTTAAACATGGCCTCAATTATTTTTTAGTTGAGACAACCTCAACAGTCTGAGTAGCAGCTGTGGTGGCCAAGTGTTAGGTAAAGATGTGGGGGTGGCAGAAAACACTGAAACATGGCCATCTGTCCTTCCTCTATGTTCCCTCTGATAAATTTAGCTTTATTCTGTTAATGTTCCTTTGGTTTGTGGCCACAGCTGCTGCTCATTGAGGTTGTCCAACATTTGTGGGTGCAGATTTCTTCTCCACTAGCTCCAAGATACTTTCTTGAAAAAAACATCCACAATTTCTTTGATTCTGATAGAGTCCTTGGTTTGTCTGTTGCCATTATCTGCTGGCATTCTTCAACTGAGGGATATTTTTTTCTTGGGAAATCTTAGATGGGGCAAAAAAGAGACTTCCCTGTACTTGAAGGGCTGTCATGTAGAGGAAGGGCTAGATTTGTCCAGCCTGGTCCCAAAAGGGAAGAACAAGGAGTCATATGTAGAAGGTGCAGAAAAGCAGATTTCTGCCAAATGTAAGAAGTAGAACATTGTAGAAATTGTTGTTTAGTTGTTTCTGATTTTTTGTGGCATGCCAATATTGTTAGTGGGATTTTTTTAATTTTAAAATTAATTAATTAATTAAGAATATTTTTCCATGGTTAAATGATTCATGTCTTTCCTTCCCCTCTTTCCTCCCCACTCCCTGAGTTGATGAGTAATTCCACTGGTTTATACTTATATCCTTATTTAAAACCCATTTCCATATTATTTATATTTGTATTAGAGTGATCATTTAAAGTAAAAATTCCCAATCATATACCCACTGAACCATGTGATCAATCATATGTTTTTGTTTTTTTTCCCTGTGTTTCTACTTTCACAGTTCTTTCACTGGATATATAGTGTTCTTTCTCCTAAGTCCCTTAGCATTGTTCTGGATCGTTGCATTGCTACTAGTAAGGAAGTCCATTACATTTGATTATGCCACAGTGTATCAGTCTCTGGGTACAATATTTTCCTCGTTCTGCTCCTTTCACTCTGGATCAATTCCTGGAGGTCTTTCCAGTTCAGATGGAAACTCTCCAGTTCATCATTCCTTTCATCACAATAATATTCCTTCACCATCAGATACCACAATTTGTCATTCCCCAATCAATGGACACCCTCTCATTTACCAATTTTTTGCCACCACAAAGAGTGCAGCCATAAATATTTTTGTACATGTATTTTTTCATATTATCTCTTGGGGGTACAAATCTAGTAGTGGTATTGCTAGATCAAAGGGCAGGCAGTCTTTTAGCACCCTTTGGGCATAGTTCCAAATTGCCCTTCAGAAGGGTTGAATCAATTTACAGCTCCACCAATAATGGATTAGTGTCCTAATTTTGCCACAACCCCTCCAACATTTATTATTTTCCTTTATTGTCATGTTGGCCAATCTGCTAGGTATAAAGTAGTACCTCAGAGTTGTTTTGATTTGAATTTCTCTAATTGTAAGAGATTTAGAACATTTTTTTCATGTGTTTATGGATAATTTTTATTTCTTTATCTGAAAACTGCCTATTCATGTCCCTTGACCATTTATCAATTGGGGAATGGCTTAATTTTTTTGTACAATTGACTTAGCTCCTTGTAAATTTGAGAAATTATACCTTTTTTGGAGGTTTTTGTTATAGCGATTTTTTTCCCAATTTGCTGCTTCCTTTCTAATTTTGGTTGCATTGGTTTTGTTTGTACAAAACATTTTTAATTTAATGTACAAAAAGATTCATGTTACATTTTTAATATTCTCTATATCTTTCTTAGTCTTAAAATCTTCCATTCTGATAGATATGACAGGTGTACTATTCTATGTTTACCTAATTTACTTAGTTTCCTTCTTTATATTTAAGTCATTCACCGATTCTGAATTTATCTTGGTATAGGGTGTGAGATGTTGATCTAAACTTAATCTCTCATATACTGTTTTCTAATTTTCCCAGTAGTGTCTGTCAAATAGTGGGTTCTTGTCTCTAAAGCTGAGATCTTTGGATTTATCATTCACTATCTTGCTGAGATCATTTACCCCAACTTTATTCCATTGAATTACCCTTCTGTTTCATAACCAGTTCCATATTGTTTTGATGATCATTGCTTTATAGTATAGTTTAAGATCTGTTACTCCTAAGCTTCCATCCTTTACATTTTTTTCATTAGTTCTCTTGATATTCTTGATCTTTTGCTCTTCTAAAAGAACTTTGTTATAATTTTTTTCTATTTTAATAAAAATGTTTCTTGTTAGTTTGATAGGTATGGTACTGAATAAGTAAATTAATTTGGGTAGGATTGTCATTTTTATTGTCATATTTATTATTATCATCATCCTACCCAGGAGAAATTAATGTTTTTCCAATTGTGGAAAGTGTTTGATAGTTGTATTCATATAATTCCTGTGTTTGTCTTGGCAAATAAATTCTTAAATATTTCATATTGTCTAGGGTGATTTTAAATGGAATTTCTCTTTTTAATTCTTTCTGCTGAATTGTGTTGGAAATATATATATATATATATATATATATATATATATATATATATATATATTGCATCTGGGGGATGAAGAGTTGGCAAAATGGGGAAAGAAAAGGGCAATAAGAAAAAGAAATGCTTTATATCCTGGTTAAAAGGGTCAGTTCTATAAGCATAAGATGGCAGACCTACCGATCTCCTTCTATCTATCTGCAAAAATTAAATGGAAATTACAATGGCTAGAAACCAAATAGCAGTTAACAGTGTGATGTAGCAATAAAGGAAATTAATGCCATTTAAAACTGCATTTAAAGAGGCATAGCATCCAAGAACAAGTTGATAGTCTCCCTGCAGCATGGTCAGGTGAAATCTTGACTAGCCTTCAGTTTTGAATGCCACATTTAGGGAATAATTTTCAGAGAAGAGAACCAGTATAGTTAAGTCTCTTAGTTTCATTTCATGTGAGAATTGGTTGAAGGAACTGAAGATATTTTGTTTATGAAAAGAATAATTAGGAGAACTCTGAAACTTGTCTCAAAGTTTGTGAAAGACTGAAAGTTAAAGAGAATTTGACTGTTTCTTCTTGGCTCCAGAAGGCAGAATTAGAAACAATTCTTGGAAGTTTCAAAGAAGCCTGTTTAGGCTTGAAATCAATGAAATCCTAGTATTTATAGTTTTCCAAAATGTAGATAGTGGAAGTAAAAAGAGTCTAGCAGTGCTATGTTTCATGGGATCATGAAGAGTTAGACACCACTGAATATGAACAACAAAAATGGAAAGGGGCTTATAGATTCCTCCTCATTGGAATTCTTGAAGCAGAGACTAGATTTTCCACTTTTGGGTCTGCTATAGAGAATTTTTTTAATACATTTATTGAACTAGCTTAACACTCAGATCTGTCTAAATCTGAACTTCTCTGATTCTACAATACCACAGAAATGAGAACAATTATTATTTTTGACATCAGGGGTATGCCGTATCTGTCTACTTTAGTACTTAACACTTACATTATATTGCCTCTTTCATGTTTATTAAATTAAAAGGACAAAGTACAGTATTGAGAGGTTCTATTAGAGTGATCCAACTTTGCCTTATTCATTTGATTCACTCTAGAAGATGACTATTAAAAGAAAAATTCTTTCCTTTAGGATTTTAGCCTAATGAACAAGTTGAAAACTTAAGGCAAAGAGAATTAAAAGCAGTTGTAAAAAAATCAAATTAGTAATATGTTGGCAGGCTGATCACTGAAGATCTGCAAGTTTCAAGGTGGACCAGTCTTTTATAATTCAACTTTCATAATGAGATAAAGATAATTCTAATAGGTTCATGTTAATAAAAGAGATTGGGCCTTTGCATCTCAGTTCCTCCCCACACAGGTGACACTTTAAACAGGTGGGTTATGGTACATGACAATTTCCAGGTACAAATAGGTTGAATGCATGACAAAGACATGTAATCTGAAAGATTGTAAACTCAGTGTTGCTATCCCTGAAATGGGTCCTGCATCAATCTAACTTAACAATTCCACAAATTGGTGCCACACACACACACATATAAAATGACTGGACACCAAAACAAAATATATTTATGGATAAGCAGTACCACAGTCACTCCTACAATACACCTTTATCTTCAGCTTTATTATCCTAATCTCTGTTGCTTTTGCTACATCAATTCGAATAAACTTTACTGGCTCTAAAGTAGGTGACTTAAAATTATTATATGAAACAAGAATAATGTGGATGGCAAACTGTAATCCCATCAATGTCCAAAAGTTGAACAAATTTATAGTTTCATAACCTCATGTTTTTCCCAAGGAAACAAACCCTGTTAAAATGGCTCTACGTGAAAACTAAGGCATGTTACAAATCAAGCCATTTAGAGGTCACCTTATATACCAGTTCTATTAGGAAGATTTATCCATCAGCAAAGTCACCAAGAAAATTTAATAAATATAAAGACCATGAAATAGTAGATTAAAGTAATATAATAATGAATAACAATATCAAATAACATCAGTTCTCCCTATAACTTGGTAACCTACACCCAACATTCAATTGTCTATTACATTTCATCTGTGTTTCAGATGCCCCATGTAGTTGTTCAATCCCTAGAAACATCTTCCCCTGTTCATCCTGGAATAGGGCTCTTTCTCAACATGTTCTAGAATGATCTCTTTCCAATGGGTTTTCTTCTCTAATCACGTCATCTGTATAGTCCTAGGCAATTCTCCCAAATCTGTCAGTTATTTGGGAATTTTAATGTAACAAATAAAAAATTTTGAAATAAAAATAGGAAATATCATAATAAGGAAACTGAGTCAAGAGGATCCTACCTTCAACCTCTCAACTGACCCAAACATAGACATTCCACTTGTAATTCCCAGACTATACTCCCTCTGAATCAAACATGGCACCCTCCTTGAATGGTGGACTAATGACCTCATGACAATGGAAAGAATCATACTTGAAATAAAAAATCAGAATGTCAGATCATAGTCCCATGAGACTTCATTTCAAATAGTAAGTTGCTCCAAATAGCAATTTTCATTAATCCCAGGTTAGGGCTAAATAATTATTTCTTTCCTGGGTATTTAAAAAAAATAAAGTTTAGCAAACCTTAAATTTACTCATGTCTTCATCTAGATTCTAAATAATTCATTCAGAAATAAAATCTATCACTAGACATTAATAAATTATATCCTGGAATTTCAAGTAGATAATGAATAATGATAGTTTACTCAAAAATCTTGAAAAACATTGACAAATTGCTGTAAACCCCCAATGTGAAGATGGGATTAATTCTCCCCTGACCACTTTTAGATTTAAACACCCCACTTTATGGTTGAGTGGGGCGGAGGTCTATAACCCACATTTGCTAAAAGTGAGTGACAAATCAGAAACAACTGACTGCCCAGTCCTAAGAAAATTCCAAGACTGTGATTGGTCCACATAAAGTGGAGGAAGGTACAGGAAGTGACACAAAGAAATGTCTTTAAAGGCAGTTGTAACTTCCTGTGAGAGAGATTTCTTTGGAGTTCAGAGTTCCAGTTCCAGTTGGAGTTCGAGTTGGAGTCTGGTGAAGGATTTACTTTGTGGACCTGAGACTCTGTCATTGGTGAGGCAGCTCTTGGACCTTCCTTTTGGACTACCACATGAGTGAGTGAAAAGACTGACTCTTTTTCCTGGCTTTCTAGAGGGATTAGTCTCAGGAGAGGCCCCCTTCTTGGAAGGGGCTTTATGACTGGAGCCTTTCCTTTATTCATTACTACTTTATTCATTACTCTGGCTGAGGGCTAATTAGCCCTGCCTGGGTTGAACCAGGGGAAGGAGCAAATACTTAGGGTGTTAGGTTAGACATCTTACTCTATCCTCTTTCATGTTTTCCTTACTTTCATTTTCTCTCCTTTTGTAGATAAACCATCATAAAAAGTCATTCTGACTTGAGTAATTAATTTTGGCAACCACATTTATCATAACGTTAGTCCAACTTTAATTTTTAACCCTTACACCAGGCTAACAGAGACTGGAGTGTGTTGAGGACATGTTGGCTCAAAATATAACTTCAATATATAGTATTTCAGCCTTAATTTCATAAGCAAGCTCCAGAAGTTATAAGTCAATGACGTTCAATAAAACTCTCTCAACATCACAAATTGGCTTACAACTTTTACCTCCCCACCCCATTTTATGCAAAGAGAGGGTATCCCATTTACTCAGCAAATCAGTTAGCCTGTCCAAGCAAATAAAGAGTATGACCAGATGGTCCAAAGAAAACTTGTTAGTTATGACAAAAGATTTTATAAGGTCTTTACTTCTTTATGAACACAGTAATCAATTGTCAATTTTATTTTTTTAACCCTTACCTTCAGCCTTAGAATTAATACTCTGTATAGTTCCAAGGGAGAAGAGTGGTAAGGGCTAGGTAATGGGTGCTAAGTGACTTGCCCAGGGTCACACAGCTGGGAAGTATCTGAGGCCAGATTTCTCATCTCTATTCTGGTTCTCAATGCACTGAGATACCCATCTGCCCCCTCAATCTTAAAATATAACCATGTAAACACTTAAAAGGTTTAACATTGTGACAAAAACAATAAATATTCTCATATTTTTGGTAAAAAATAGCCAAATAGTTTTACTTGATCTTTTCTCTTTACTAGTTAGGAAACTTAGAAGTTTCTAGTTCCTTAGGGTTCAGTGGTTCAGCAGCACAGCTGACAAAATATCAATTTTCAGGCTTCTTTCACTTTTTTTTGAGAACTTTGATAGATAAGAATCTATTAACATAATGACCAAATATGATTCTAGAGGACTATAATGAAGAACACTACTCACCTCTTGTCAAGAAGTTTTAGATTAAACAGGCAAAATTGGATACATATTTTTGAATAGTCCAGTAAAAGCATAAAACAAATTCTTTAACTATACATGTTACAAGGATTTGTTTTATTTTGTTTTTCAGTGGGGGTGGGTTAGAAAATAAATGCTTAAATAAAAAAAATTAAAATGAAAGAAACAAAAAAGAGAGAAAGAACTAATGCTGAAACTCATACATTCTAATACATCTCCCCTAACAGTTTCCATACTGAAGTTAGCTTGGCAGTGCTTAGTAAGGACTTCAAAGCGAATATCATCACCTTATACTTAATTTAATTAAATTCAACAAGTATTTATTAAATATTTATCCTGCACAGGGCAGAAGAGAGACATTAAATTAGCAATTGATTTTGTTTTCTTAGACATTAAGAATTACTATAGTTTTGGATGATTATTTCTTTGTAAAGTGAAGAATATGAACTCTGTGCTATTAGATGTTTAATTTGATAGTTGAATGGATAAATGGTCAGTAAACGAATTTTATTTTCCTTCACTTGTTCCCATGTCTCCCCTCACAAGGATCCACACCCCCAATTTGCTGATCCCCTCTTTCCATATCCATTTAGGCTCTCAGCATCTTTTGCCCATTTCAATTGTCTCAATTAGTCTCCTTAACTCTCTTCTTTTATCCCTTCAATAGTTCAACTAAGATTTTTCAGAAAAGGAAATGGAGGCCTTGGCAGTTTGTGTTTTGCCTACATTCACACAGTTAATTACTGACAGAAATGAGGCTAGCATTCAGGTCATCCAAATATCCAAAGATGAGAAACCTTCAGTATATGATGCAGTAACCATAGAGGTTTAATGCCTTTTCCTGTCTCCCTGACTCCATCCTGTCCTTATTAGTCTAGATGATTAATTGAATTTTTCATTGTTAGCATTAACTTTAACTAAAGAAAATAAAGCTTTGTAATCATTCATTAAATATTTACCAATATTTATTCTGTTTGGACAGTACATTCAACACTGAGTTTCAGTGCAGTGGGTGACCCCAAAAAAGTCATCTCCCTTTCATTGAAAAGTCGAGTCAGGAACCTAGGTTCAAATCCAGCATTTGCTATCTTTTGCTCCCATGACTATATACAAGTCACTCAATCTCTCTGCTCTTTATTTTCCTCTTCTGTTAATATAATGATGACAAGGATTGCCTTAGATCCACTCTCCATCTAGCTCCTACGAACCAATAAACTGATCCATTGATTTTTGGCCAACCTACCAAACATTCTCTCATTTGATAGGCACAAGCAGAAGCAATCATTTTAGTTAAGTAGTTGCCATGGGTAAGAATGCTATACTTTGAGTCAGGGTGACCTGAATTCATTTCTGGCCTTACATAATAGCTTTGGGATCCTGGATAAGTCACCTACTCTCTGTCTATCCCTGAGTTGTTTTGATATATATTTGATATATCAGATGAAATGAAAATGCTTTGTAAACATAAAGGTAATACATAAATGCTAAGTATTATCATGCTACTTCCATATATCTGTCCCATTTAGTAAAAATGTTTCAGAAACCTATTGGGAACAAAACAAACAGTTAAGTCTATCTGGAAAAGAACTAAAGAAAATATAGAAATTGAGGAAAAGAAATAAAAGTAGTAAAGACTGATTTGTGAGCATTGTCATTTACCACTCCAATAATATTGACACTAAGATATGGTCTAAACCATTCCAATACATGCCTCAAGTTTTGAACTTGTTTTGATTTGGGTGGTTTGGTTTTTTTCTGTTTTCTGTCTCCTCTCCTCTCCTCTCCTCTCCTCTCCTCTCCTCTCCTCTCCTCTCCTCTCCTCTCCTCTCCTCTCCTCTCCTCTCCTCTCCTCTCCTCTCCTCTCCTCTCCTCTCCTCTCCTCTCCTCTTCTCTCCTCTCCTCTCCTCTCCTTCCCTCTCTTTTTTATCCTGTTTCCTCCCTTTTTGTTTTCTGAGGGAGAGAGGAGAAGTAGATGGTGGATGGTGGAGGAAGAGAATCAGAGAAAACCCTAAAGCTATATGGATATTTTCCAAAAGAGAAACGATAAGAAATTTATCATCTTGACAGATTGAGGTGGTTTTACACCCTCTACCAGGACATCTTACAGAACTGGGTCATCCATCAGATTTGGGCAATGATTTAGAAGGCGGTGTTCCTTGTCATGTCATCAAGAAACGTCAGTTTCAACAACAGATTATCATTATACACTTAGCTATTAGGTTCTGCTAGAATGAGTTCATAGCAGCTTTATCTGAATTGTGAAAAATGAAATAACATCAACATATCATTTATTTCAGATTCTCACCAAACCCTCCTCTGTCGTGTCACATATACATCAGCAGGAAAAGCAAGAGGGCCGGTATTGACTATAGTTTGATGAAAGGTTTCCCTGAACAAGGGAACAAAGTTGGGTTGTGTGGTTGCTATAACAAGTTTATCCTTCTCCACAGGATAGCACCAAATGGCCTTGACTCAAAATTGTGACTGGAAATCAGGCAGTGCAGCTGCCAGCAATTACTATGGGTGTTACTGAATTACATGCCACAAACTGGCCCTCAATAAAGTCCATTTAAAACAATAATACTGGAAAGAGGAAGCCTTGTAATACTTTCAGATGCTCTCATCTCCTCCTCAACTGCTTTCCTAATTGATTTTTCTTCTTTTCCTCTTTATATTATTTAATTTCTGGTCAGCCAAAAGTCAGATCAATAATGGTGAGCTTGCAAGCTACATCTCTGGTTGCTCCCAGTCAATTCTTTTTTCTTTTCTTCTCCTGGCACACAGTAGGCACTTAATAAATGTTTGTTCATTTATCTCTTTCCTCCTTCCCTTCCTCCTTTTTTTGGGGGGGGTGTTTGATCTTTTGACACTGAGCTCTAAACTGTCAACTTTAGTTATGTGGTGATGGCAGTTCACTCTTGAAAAAAGGCAAGTGATACAAACTCAGACTGGACTTGTTATTTAGCTGATGTATTATTGGTAGAAAGAGGGACCACTCAGAGAAACTGAAGATTTTAGAACAACAAAATTCACCCAATAAAATTAATAGCCAAAAAAAAAATTTAAGCTGAATACACTACTCTTTCTGGAATGCTTTAATGCTTCAACAAAGTCCCAAGTAGATCATGGGTTTTGTACTTTAGATACAGAATTCTAGCTATTACCATTACATAAAATCAGAAAGCTTCTATATACTTTCTAGGCTGGATATTATATAATATTTATCTAAACCAATGGTGCTATCAAAACTAAGCTGTATAAATGTTATAGACAGACTCATAATTCATGAGGTCATATGAACTCCTATCCATCTACTTGATGATTTTGTTCCCACTGGCTCAGAATTCAAGATTGCTTTGGCATTGTCATTAGACTTGATCATGGAAGAAGAGAGGAGACTATTGTGCTAATTTAAATGGATGCCCCAAATGTCAGTAGAGCAACAACAATCATGTTGTCAAATGTTCTCTTTTCTTTGCTTCCTGAAGTGAGCCAAATAAGAAGGTCATTCATAAGGGTGATCAAAATGCCCGAGGAGGATGAATGATCCTGGAAACAGGCAAACCAATATGGCTCCTGTGAAGTCAAAACCCAAAATAAGGAAGGAGGAAGTAAGAGAGCAACTTCAGCATTGGCAAAGATGTGGCACTTGTGTAGAGCTGGCACTTGGGGGAGCTACCCCTCTTCCCAGTGCCCAAGGACATTTTTGCATGTCCCACCCCTCTCTGTCCAGCTGCCCAAAGCAAGCATTTCCTCCCTCTGCCCTCTCTGGTAATTCTGGGGCTCACAGACAGCTTGAATTTGGAAACTTGGAAAAGGTTCACCAACCTAGGTATTCTTATAGGAAGGTTACTTGTACCAAATTGAAGTCTACTGATATAGACAAATCTCATTCCTAGTGACTAAAAGAGCTGGCAGCTGTGATCACTGGGTCACTGAGTTCTAAAAATCCTCGAGAAAAGAAGAGATACAATAGGACTGGAAAAAGGAAAATATTCAGATTCTGAAAAAAGAACAAAAATAGTACCTGAAAATTATGCCGCAGTGAGCTTGACTTTGAGTCTTGGCAAAATTCTAAAATAAATTGAATGAATAAATTCTAAAAAGATAATTAGAAAATATCAAGCAAAGGAAACAGTGATAAAAAGGAGCCATTATGGCTTCATTTAGAAACAATCATGATGAACTAAAAATAACAAAAGCCACATGTTAAAGTTTGCAAAGCACTATATAGATGTATGCACATATTATAGATACATATAATTTCATTTATTCCTCATAGCAACTCTGTGAGGTAAGTGCTATTATTATCCCTATTTCACATATGGGGAAACTGAGATACAAAAATATTTAAGTGTTGACAAGGGTCATGAAACTGAGAGATTTCTTTTTGTAATTTTTATTTTTAAATATTTTTTCCATGTTTACATGATTCATTTTCTTTCCCTCCCCTCTCCCAGAGCTGACAAGCAATTCCACTGGGTTATACAAATGTTATTACTTGATACCTGTTTCCATTTTATTTATTTTTACTATACCAGTTTTTTAAAGCCTAAACTCTAAATCACAAACCCATATATACATGTGATAAGTGATATAATATTTTTTCCTACATTTCTATTTCCATATTTCTTTTCTCAATGTGGATATTATTCTTTTCCATAAGTCCTCCTGGAGTGTCCTGGCTTGTTGCATTGCTACAAGTAGCAGAGACTTAGATTAAAAGAATCTAACAGAGGGAATAGACTTTGGAGAAAGTATGGTATAATGGGAACAATACTGGATTTGTAGTCAGAGGTCTGTGCTCAGATCTCTCTTCTTATTATTAATACTTGTGTGACTTTTGATAAAGCAATTGACTTCTCTAAGCCCCAGTTTCTTCATTTATAAAATGAAAGGATTTGATTACATATTTAGAAGGGTTATTTCCAGTTCCAAATCTATGAACCTATGTCTTTATTTTCCTATCCCATAGGGTAGAACTTCTTATAAAGTGCTGACTACCTAATTACCAAACATTTGTAAATAGAAGTTGTAAGATGACTACTAGTCAAGGTGTTTACAAAAGAATCTTCAATTTGTACAGTACTTAGTAAATATTAAAAATATGTAGAAATGATATCTATTATTATTACATATGTGTATATGTAATAATATATGTATATGCACATGTTATTCCCTTTTCCCTTTCAAATGAAAATTCCTTGAAGACAAGGACTACCACCTCCCTCTCTTGGTTTTATTCTTAGAGCCTAGTACAGTGTCTTGCAGATATTAATGATGACTGCCTTCCTAGAATCATAGCATAACTTCTGATGTTCTTTATAATACTTTGATTCTAAGAAGTGTTATTATATGATGTATAAGGGGAAGAAACAAGAGGTAAATATATAAATATTTTGAATTCATTAATGGGAAATGGGATAGGAATGAGGGTAACAAGGAGAAGGGAAATTTCTAAATCTTATCCTCAAAACTAATCCCCCAATAAATATCCTATTGGCTAACTTCCTAAGCTAAATAAGTAGTAGTCTCTCGGTGACTGAGAATGACAATTGTCTTTGTGCTCATGTGGCTTTGCAGTCCAAAGGCTGAGGCACAGAGTTTGTGGCACATGGGGCATTGGACGCCAGTTGTTATGGGAGGTGCGGTTGTGGCCTGGTGTCGGCATTCACGCGCAGCGGCAAGATGTCGATGTCGCTCTTCTTCAAAGGTGGTGGTGGCATGGTTAATGTGGGTTCGCCAGCTGCTTCTGTCAGAGGCAGCGAGTTCTAGTTGCTTTGGTGTCATGCCAGCCCACTTCAAGTTGGACTTTAGCTGATCCTTGAATCTTTTCTTTGGTCGGCCTTGTTTCCTGAGTCCAGCTCACAGTTCACCATAGAATACCTGTCTTGGTATTCACTGTGGGTCCATGCGGATGACGTGTCCAGACTATCATAGCTGGGTTTTGAGGACCATGACTTCGATGCTGGTGGAGTTGGCTCTGTCGAGGACTTCCTGGTTGGTGATTTGGTCCTGCCACCGGATCCTCATGATTGACCGCAGGGAACGTTGGTGGAATTGCTCCAACTGTTTCATGTGCTTCCGGTACAGTGTCCATGTCTCGCAACCGTACAGGAGCGAGCTGAGGACCACTTTGAGCTTCGTCGCAGTGCTTACACCTCTGTGTTGGAGGACTTTGCAGCGCAGCCGCCCAAGTGCCTGGCTGGCCTTTTGGATCCTGGCATTAATCTCGTGGTCTAGGGACCCATCGTTGGCGATGGTGCTGCCCAGGGACTTGAAAGTGTTGACGTTAGAAAGCTGTGTGCCGTCGATTGTAATGCAGGGCTGGTTCGTTGGCCTCCCTGGTGCAGGTTGGAACAGCACCTCTGTTTTGCTGAGGCTGATAGTCAGGCCAAACAATTTTGTTGCGGTGGAGAACCTGTTCACAATGATTTGAAGATGATTTTCTTGGTGGGCCATGAGAGCACATTCATCTGCGAAGAGAGCTTCCAGGATGAGTCTCTCTGTTGTCTTTGTTTTTGCAGTCAGGTGACAAAGGTCGAATAGTGAGCCATCCAGCCGGTATTTGATGTAGACACCCAGGTCTAGATCCTTCACAGCATGTCATAATACTTGGGTGAAGTATAGGTTGAATAGCACCGGAGCGAGGACACAGCCTTGTTTCACGCCATTGGAGATGTTGAAGTGATCAGAAGTCTCTCCACCAGATAGGACTTCCCCTGTCATGTCGACATGAAAGAGCTGGATTATTTGACAAGTTTTGCTGGGCAACCGAGCTTGCTGAGGATCACCCACAATGCGTCCCTGTTCACTGTATAGAACGCCTTTGTCAGGTCTATGAAGACAATGTAGAGACTCAGGTTCTGCTCAAGGCATTTTTCCTGCATTTGCCTCACCATGAAGACCATGTCAATGGTGCTGTGATCTGGTCAGAAGCCACATTGTGATTCAGACAGGTTCAGCTCTGAAACAGATAACAGGAGTCTGTTGAGTATAACACAGGCGAGGATCTTCCCAGCAGTGGAGAGTAGTGAGATTCCTCTGTAGTTGTCACAGGCTGCTCGTGCACCTTTATTCTTGTATAGGGCTATGATGGAGGCATCTCTGAGTTCTGGGGGCATGTCTTCCTCTTCCCATATTCTGGTCAGCACTATGTGGAATGCCTGAAGTGCCTTTCCATTTAAGGCCTTGTACACCTCGGTTGGGATCCCATCTTTACCAGGTGCCTTGCCTGCACTCATTTGTTTAATGGCTTTTTGGACTTCCTCTATTGAAGGAGGGATGTCAAGTTGTTCAATGGTGAGCTTTTGGGGGATCTGGTCAAGGGCACTTTGGTCGACTGACGAGGGTCAGTTGAGAAGCTGACTGAAGTGTTCTTTTTACCTGTTGCTAATGCCTTTTTTATCTTTTATGATAGTGTCACCTTTAGAGGATAGCAAGGGAGTAGTGGTGGGTTTTAATGGCTTATAGACAGTCTTGAGGGCACTGAAAAATTGTTTGTAGTTTTTTTGCATCAGCAAAACACTGGATTTCAGCTGCCTTTTTTCCCACCATTGGTCTTGCATTTTCCTGATCTCACACTGCGCCGTGGCTTGGAGAGACTTGAATCTGTTCTTTTTAGGAGCAGAGTTTGGGTTATTTTGCCACTCCATAAAGGCTTTGATCTTTTTGCTCAATAGGTCTTCAATAGCAGTGTTGTTCTCCTCGAACCAGTCCTGGTGGTTGCATTGTTTGGGGCCTAGGACTGCCTTTGATGTTTCCTTCACTGTGTCTCTGAACTGGTTCCATTTCTTGATTGAGCTTCCAGTGAGTGGCCCCTTGGCAGACAGCTTGTTGTCCAGGCAGGACTGGAATGTTTGCAAATAAGATGGATCTCTAAGATGACTCACTTTGTAAAATGCGCGAACTGTCTGGGTGCATTTTGGATGGTGAGGCGCAATGCGCATTTGAAGAGTCACTCTAACCAATCAGTGGTCTGTCCAGCATTCAGCTCCTCTCATGGCTCTTGTGATATGTACATCCTGGATATCTTGCAGGCATACAATAATGTAGTCAATAAGATGCACTGTTTGATCGTGGGTGCATTCACATTGTTTTATATTTGTTTTAAGCTAAATAACTATGTCCCACATAAATAGTATCTCACAAAGTTGAGTCCAAGATGGGCCAAGGTCCAAGAGAAGAGGTAACAACAGCTCCTAGCCAAGTAGAAGAATCTTCCTTATATCTCCAATCCAGCTGACCTATAATCTGGCTGAACTAGTCTCTCCACAGCTGATGTCTTCCAGGGTCAGTTGTATCTTTGTATGGTTGAAATTGCAGTTACAAGACTAACTTCCTGCTCCTACTTCTGCTTCAGAAAGAATGACTGTTGGCAGTTGGGACAAACCTCTTCCAAACTCCTTGCTTGGAATCTTGACCCATGGTCCCATGTAATTCTGTGTCACATGCCTCTATCAATCAAAATGCAGTCTTTTCTCTTCCTTAAGACAGAAGGAAGCCAAAGTGAGAAGGAGTACAGAAATGTATTTCAAGTTTCTGGAACAGAGAGGTACTATGTTGGAAATAATATTTTAGGAAACATTTCTCCCTGCCCCATGCTTTATGGTCCACCATACTGGCATTCTTCCATTATATGACATGACATGACATTCCCATTTCCTATCTCTCTTCTTTTATTGGTTTTAATCCATTTTGGGGTTAAATCTCCCTCCTCATCTCAACCTACTAGATACTTTCCAAATTGAACTCCACTACCACCTTCTAAAGGAGATATCTCTTTGTCTTCTTCAGTTAACTCATACCTTCACCTTCTACCTCAAGGCTACCATGTATCTTCTTTGCATATGAAATCAGTAGGTGGTACAGTGGATAGAGTGTTGGACATGGAGTAGAACTTATTTCAAATGTGGACTCAACCACTTACTAGTTGTGTGAGGTTAGGAAGTCACTTAACTTGTGAATCTCTCAATTTATTTAATTGTGAAATGGGAATAATAATAGTATCTTCCTCTTAAGTTTGTTGTAAGGATAAAAAGAGGCATGATATTTGCAAACCTTCACAAATTTTAAAGTAATGAATAGATAGCTATTATTACTACTTATGTATGTAAATGCCCCCCTTCTCCTTTTTAAATGAAAGTTCCTTGAACACAAGATTTTTTTCAGTTCTTGTTTTATATTCTCAGTACTTAACATAGCTAACATGTAGTAGGTGTTAATTTATTTTTGGGGAAGCTTGATTTAAAAAATTACATTTGTGGTTTATATTTTCATGATTATACTTTCCCACACGAATTAAATTTCAATTTTAGACCAATATTTAAATGAATAGAGTACTAGATTTTTTCTTGTTCTATGAACCTTTATTTACCTTATGTTGTACCTTTCTTCTAATATATCACTATCTTATCGTGTGTGAAACAACTTCATTATTATTAATCAATTCCTATTTGACCAGCATTATGATAGGGTTGAGGAATATAGAAATGAAAATCACAATCCTTGCCCATGGCTCAGGTTGACATGCTCATATTTAAAAAGCATAATTCCTAGGAATCAAAATAACCAGTAGAATTTCATGGTAAAGTTTCTTTGCTCCCTGACCTCCATGATCAGCTGAGAAACAAAGAATGCCAAGGAGAGATAATAGCACAGGTAGGTATAACAATGGGTAGAAAGCTATACCCAGAGGAAAGAAGTTCCAAGATCAAATTTGCATTCTGTCATTTACTAACTGTAAATCATTCTACCTATGTATAAATGGAGATATATAAGCTTAAAAATTAATAAATAACTCCAAATATTATATTTAATAAGATTTATTAATAATAACTAAAATAAAAAAGCTAGAGTAAAAAGGGAGATAACTCAGCCTAGGTTGCTACAGAAGAGAGAGACCATAGGGCACAGTTACAACTTATTTACAATGTATAAAGATGCAACTTAGAGATGAAGGAAAAAAGGATTCTGGGAGATAAATTGATTAGAATGTGTACCCCAAACTACATTTCCCACAGTCCTCTTTTCCTTTTCCTGTACATGCACCATTGGTTAATTTGGTCTTCAGTTTTTGTTTCCTTTATGTTTGTTCTTTCCGGGGATGTTCGCCCTCTGGCTTGGACCATTGTGGAGGAAGGAAGTGGCTTTCTCTGGCATTACTTTCCCTTTGATCTAAGTTGATTTTCATAAATACTATTAAAATAATACTTGGAATATTGTATATTAATTTTAATTTTTACAGAGATGAAGTCCAAGGGTTCATGATTTTCTAATTACACAGATATTATAAGCGAATTAGAATAACAATGTAGATATTGCCTATCAGACTTATGGATAGGAGAAGAATATGAATGAACAAGAGATAGAAAGATTTGTATGATGTAAAATGGATAATTTTGAATACATTAATTTAAAAGATTTTGTACAAGTAAAATGAAAGAAGGAAAAAGAAAGAAAGAAAGCACTTAGTTGGGAAAAATTATAGACAATTTTTCAGATAGAGGTCTCATATTTTAAATACATAGAGAACTTTGTCAAATAAGAACACAAGCCATTCCCCAGTTGATAATTGGTCAATGGATAAGAAGAGGCAGTTTTTAGATGAAGACATTGAAAGCATAAGAAAAATATGCTCTAAATCATTTGAATTTTAAATGACATTGGTGTTCAATTCACATAATCTCTTGACCTCATGGAAGCTTCTAGTATTTCATATATGAAATTAGACAAGGAAAAAAGTCAAAGGATCAAATATCTAGAGTTTTAAATGACCCAAGATATCATTACCGCTAATCCCATTATTTGGCAGCTGAGGCCCAGGAGTTGAGTGACTTTTTTAGGATCCTATAGATAGGAGATATCAAGGTCAAAATTATAATTCAAGTTTTCTGAAACCAAATTCAATCATCTTTCTGCCATATGACATAAAAGTCCTTATTTACAAAAGATGCTCTGAAATATAACCCCAACATTTAAATTTAAAAGTTTAATAAAATGGAAGGTAGATGATAGCTAGGGCTAGCTAGACATAGTAAGTTCTCACCAATCAGAATGGCCATAGGGGAGAAGTTGGAAATCCAATTGGGAGGGTGCATGGCTGCAATGACAATACTGACAGCTTAACCTTATAGTTGGCATTGCAGGAAGATAACATAGTGGAGTGATGGGGGCAGCTAAAAATAAGATAATCACACTAAAGATAGGAAATCACACACACAAGCATAGGGATCATTGAAATCATAGAATCAAAGGATCACAGAATTAGTGATAAAAGAGAGCTTAGAGGTCATTTATTCATTTTACAGATGAGGGAATTGAGACATTAATTGAGATTAAAACACTTGCCCAAGGTAACATAGGAAGTAAGAGATAGAGCTGGATTCCCAAAACCTCTTTCTCTAAATTCAGTATTCTTTCATGGTATTATGTTAAATATTTCAGAAAGATTGAGAGCCCTAACCAGATGTAGTCTTGTAACAATAATTACACCTTTTGGGTCCAGAACCCAATATTCCATGAGCCAATAATTTTAAGTTCTGCATATGATGATTTTATGACACAGAAAATTCTACTTGTTAAAGACCATTGTATTATTGTATTCTTATGTCATTTGTGTTTGTTTTGGTTGTCAAATAGACTCTCTCCCTAGTCTTCAAAAATCAAATGGGACATGGGTGAATTTGGAGGTGTTTTCCTTATATTACAAATTCCCTCAAGAAAATACAGCCACCTTTGTTGCCTTTTCTTTGATGTTCTATTCTGATTCTGGTTAATCCTCTTGAAGACATCCATGCCAAAGATACAGTGATAATAAACAGGAAAATACACCATAAAAGTGGTTTTGGAAGAGGACCATAGCTCTTTATGAGACAGGTTGAATTATTTTCTTGTTCCCCTTTATTGGAAGAGTTGAATGTAGATTAGTTGAATGTAGTTGAATGTAGAAACAATTAATAGCCTTGCTAACAAATGCTAAACATATTTTTGGCTTTGACCTTATTTGAAGAAATTTCATTAGCTTGTGAATTGTTTGTTGCTTGCTTCCTAGGAGAATAAGCAAGATATAAGTAATATATCTTGGTAATATGGTAATTTGGTAATATGCAAAATTTTCAGCAGCTGTGAATGCAGTGGAAATCAAAAGATAATGGGAAATGATTTACTCAAATAGCCTCTGTTTATTCACAAGCCCAGTATGGGACATCTTCATTTTTTTGTTTCCTGGACAAAGTTATATAAAATGGCTCATTTACATCTAAATTCCTTAGTTTGTTAAGTAAGGTCCTCAGTAACTTGCTCTCACTTTACCTAACCAATTTTATTCATTCTCTACAATTTGGCTCATATCTGATCTCTTCTACTTTTAAATTTTCCTCATTATTATTATGAACATTGTAAACATCAACTAATAGGACATTTACTCATACATACAATGTAGAACCAAAAAAGAGGAATGCATGTGAAATCATGAATCTCCATATTGTGCAACTTTTTATATCTCAAATTTAAGTGTGATATTTTAAACATATTCTACTTGTTTATGTCGCTCTGAACATCCATATATCTTCCATTTTAATTGATTCGTTAGTTCCATTTTTCTTTCCTTTTTTTCAGAGTACCATTGTTACTATACAACTCCTCCCTTTTCTTCTCCTTTCCATTATTACAATCCAAGTTTACTTCTTTACAGTTTCTTATCCGAAGTTATTAAGAAGGTCTTTACCTGATCTCTATCTCCAAAATGAACAAGACAGATATTTTTCAATAATTACTATCTTTAATACACATATTTTGATAACATTGAGGGTATATCCTTTGCAGGTGCAGGTCAAATGCTTCTACATGCATCACTTCAGATATTCCTGTAAATAGATAACAATTTTATTGCTTGCTTTAAGCTCTATTGAGCTAGTGAGTTCCAGTAACCCCAAAAGAGGTCTGACTATTTTCCACAATGGAAAATCAAAGTGGATGAAAATGCATATTACTATGAGATGGAGGCAGAGACAGAGAAAGAGATCCAGAAAGAGAGGGATGGGGTGGAATAGGAGGGCGAGTGTAATAGGGATAAGGACTGTTATTTCATTGGTAAAAGGAGTCCTTCTATAGATGCCATTTGGTACCTTCTTTGGAAGTTATATACCAGGCAATATGTGCCAGACACTGTGCAAAACATTTTACAATATTATCTCATCTGGTCCTTACAACAACCCTGGGATATTTTACAGGAGAGCCAATGGAGGGAAATAAACTAAGTAACTCATCCAGGTACAAAGAGCTAGTTAATATCTGAGGCCAGAATTGAACTCAGATCTTTCATTCCAAATCTAGTGCTCTTTTTATTGTGCTAAATTGCCCCTACGATAATTTATGCCCCTGGCTGTATGTACATTTTAAATTATATCTCATATAAATATATATATATATACATATATATATATATATATCCCTAGATCCATCAGATTTATATATATATATATTATATATATATACATATAACATTTGGGTGTATATTTATGTGTATATAAATTTACATGAATATACACACAAAAACCCTATAACCATTGGCATAAGGAATTTCTTTCTTTCTTCTTTTTTTTTAAACCTTACCATCTGTCTTGGAATCAATACTGTGTATTGGTTCCAAGGCAGAAGAGTGGTAAGGGATAGGCAATGGGGGTCAAGTGACTTGTCCAGGGTCACACAGCTGGGAACTGTCTGAGGTCAGATTTAAACCCAGGACCTCCCATATCTAGGCCTGGCTCTCAGTTCACTGAGCTACCCAGCTGCTCCAGGCATAAGGAATTTCTGATGATAAAACTATCTACTGAATAAAGGAAAACAAACTCTTTCTCTCTGATCTAACAAAAATTGTATTTAAAAGAAAAAAAACCCCACAGCTCTAGCTGCCGAAAATTGACTATCCCCACTAAACCTTGAATCTTTGCAGATTCAAAAGACCCCCTTTGCAATGGAATTGGTTCTTATATAGACCAATCTCATGCCAGGAAGTGGGGGGTGTGTGGTCCCTCCCTCAGCACGGGATTGGTCCATTTGAGACCAATCCCACAACAGGAAGTAGGGGGGGCAGGGTCCCCTCGAGCAAGCTGGAGGATATAGTTTCTCTGGCCACACTACTAAGTTAGATTGGCATTTATACTCTGAAATGTAAAGTTTTAGAAAAATATATAAATATGTAAACATTAAAAGTATGCATCCATACACATGCACACGTTATAAGCATATATGTAAAATGTATTGTCTTTGTAAGCTATGTATGTTCACATGTGCTGTCAAAATATGGACTCTCGCCAGCCCCTCACAAGGAAGACTTCGACAATTGCTTGACAGGATCGGAATACCAGAGTCATTAGGCTATCCACTCCATTGTACTGAGAAATGGTTTCCAGACTAGAACTATATGTTGTCTATCTGCCTATCTTCTCACAATTGCTAGCCCGAGGGTAATGTAAGCTCCTCTCTTGGTCACAATTCCTTAAAGTGAAAGGGATACACCAGGCTCATTTCCAAAGGTTTGGCTCCTTTCCACAAGATCCGAGGTACACTAAGACTATCATGCGAAGTGTTCACTATTTTATTCCAAAAGAGAGCAAACAGAAATCAGAAAAATATACCAACTGGAAAATACCAGAGAATACATGAGTAAATGAGCTCTCTCACTGGGAGAAAGACATCTTAGTTCAGCCAACCTCACCCAATGGGGAATTCACTGAACTCTAGTTAGGCAAGCTGGACATCAGGGACATGGTGGCAGCCTTCTCTACATACCACATATATCCTTTTTCAAAGTAAGAGAAATCTTGTTTCTCCACTAAAGGGGTGTGCACTGGTAAATGTTTAATAAATGGCTCTCTTGGGGGGAAAATGTCCTTATTAACATTTTTAACTCTAATCTGTATTATTACAGTTTTCTCCCTCACTTTATGTCTAGACGTCGACAACCATAAATAAATCAAGCAAGCTGTGACTCATAGTATTGGCTGATTTTTTTACATCTAAATACAAACATTGAAATTTAACAATTAATTGTGCAAAGCTAGTTGAACTTAGCTTCAGTATACCTCTGTTCTTCTCCCCAATTCTTATGAAAACTTCCCTTTCACCTCCTCATGTAGGCACACCATGTTCAGTAATCATTTCTTCCTCCTAAGCTTAAACCTTTGGTCATACACACACACACACACACACACACACACACACACACACACACACACACACACACACACCCCACACACATTTATCTCAGGTAATTTTTACAAGCAGATAATTACTTGGGACTCATAGTCTTAATAAAAATAAATTGGTGCATAAACTGAATTTTTAAAATCATCCAATTGAAGGAATGGGAATGGGGAGCAGGTGGGAGACTTAAGGATTTTTCACCTGGCAAGCCTGGAGTGTCAGGATGTTTGCAAAGCTGCCATCAGACAAGTGGGGAGAACAGACTCACAAAAGAGGAAGAAGGTCCATTTAGTATTTCCTCCTCCAAGACTGAACAGCTGCTGAGGATTGGTAAATGTTTCCTTTATGGAGTACCTTCAGAATGAGGAAAAGGTGCCAAAAATAGATAAAAGAAAATGATGTAGACATTAAAACAAACTCTCCCAAGGAAAACAGATGGTGGGGTGGAGAAGAAAGCTTGATGGATCCATCCCCAGGGGAGGCTAATAGACAACTTTGTTGACTTATTTAATTATCAAAGAAAACCAAAAGTAGTACAACTTTGCTAATTCAGGCATGGCCAATTGGGAAGCTGCACTTGTCTTTCCATTGCCAATGATAAAGGAATCTACTAAACAATTAGATGGCACTGAATAAATAAGTAAGGTTTGAGATTATTCATTTAAGAGAAAAACTCCTAGAGGGCACCCTTAGGCACTTAAGAGTCTTATAGATTTGGGAAGGATTGTTTCATTGAATCACAAAATCTTAGAGTTGGAAGAGGTTCCATTATCACTTATTCCTGGAAGCAATTTTTTTTTCAGTGTAGTCCAATATACCATTAGGTAATTTTTGGCTTCAACATTTCACTCTTGACTACTACTGAGTCCTCTAAAATTTTCAAAAAGAATTTTTTTCAGAAAAAGTCATGATTTAAACAGGCTTCTTCTATGTGGAACTTGCAAAGTAAATTTTTAAAAATATGGTAAGACTTTACATTTTTGTTAAATTTAATTTTATTCAATTTGGCCCAGTGTCCTAGCCTGTTCAGATCTTTGTGGAATATGTCTCTTATCATTCACTGGTATTAGCTAACTCTCCTAACTTTGTCATCTGTGAATTTGCATATCATCTTTGTTTTCATTGAAGTCACTGATAAAATATTAAAATGTCAGTTAGCCAAGTACAAGTCTATGGGGCATTTGCCTAGAAGCCTTCTTTCAAGCTGACATCAAACTCTTAATAATCAGTCTTCAAATCAGGCCATTCAGCCAGTTCTAAATCCATTTAATTGCCCTATGCTGTGGAGTTTAAATCATATTTCTCTATTTTTTCCATAAGAGTAGTTTGAGATAATCTGCTAAAATCTGGACAAACTCTACCTACTTCATTCTCCCTGATGATTTAACAGTTTAGCAACCCTGTCACAACAGGAAATAATGTTAGTTGGGCATGACCTGTTCGGCTGAAGGCATGCCAACAGCTTATCATTACTCTATCCTTTAAAAATATTTACCAAATATTTCTTCAATTATAACTACTGGAAATTTGTCAAGAATTAAAATCAAGGTCATGGGTTTATAATGTATATATTCCCTCCCACCCTCCCTTCCTTTCTTCCTTCATTCTTTCCTTCCTTCTGCTATCCTTTCCTCTATTAATTTCCTTCCTTCCTTCCTTCCTTCCTTCCTTCCTTCCTTCCTTCCTTCCTTCCTTCCTTCCTTCCTTCCTTCCTTCCTTCCTTCCTTCCTTCCTTCCTTCCTTCCTTCTTTCCTTCCTTCCTTCCTTCCTTCCTTCCTTCCTTCCTTCCTTCCTTCCTTCCTTCCCTCCTTCCTTCCTTCCTTCCTTCCTTCCTTCCTTCCTTCCTTCCTTCCTTCCTTCCTTCCTTCCTCCCTCCTTCTCTCTCCTTCTCACTCTCCCTTTCCCTCCCTCCCTTCCTTCCTTGATTGGCTCAATCATCATATTGACCAACGTTTGTCTATATTCTAAGACTGAGATTTATTGGAACCAATTGACAAATTTATTGAGGTTAACTTGAATTTGTTCTTAATTATTTTGTTATGTTAACTCCCTAGAAATCTCTTTTTGCTCTGTCTTTTCTCATTTAAAGGTCATTTTCTCCAACAGACAAAGTGTTCTCTTTATTTTGTCAGTATTATTCCATCCATCCTGAGCAGTGACTCTATCTCTTCTCTGATCTTCAATTATTTTCCTATATAACTAAAAAAACAAAATTACCAACAATTTTTTATTCCTCATCTTTTCCTTGCCAGCTTCAGTTCATTTTGAACTTTGGGATTCCTAATACTATTTAAATTTTTTTTTTGTTTGATATGCATTGTTTTTACATTTTACATTTCTCAATATTCCCATTCTCCTCCCCTTCCCAGAAAGCTTATAAAAACAAGGAAGAAAACAAAATGAACAAACATATTAAGAATATCAGTTATTATGTATAATGCTCCACCATTTTACCCCCTACTCCAATCTCTGCTAAAAAGGTGAAGAGGCGTTTCATTTTTTTTCTCATATCTCTTTGGAACCAAGCTTGGTCTCTATCATTCCATGGCATTCAGTGAAGATTGTTTTATTGTGGTAATTATGTCTATTTGTCATAGGACAATCCATTTCATTTTCATTTTCAGAGGGGGACAATGGAGGCATACTTGATTTCTTGGTGGATAAGTTTACTTACCTTGACAGTATAGTTTCCAGGGATGTATATATAAATAATGGGATTGGTTCATGCATTTCCATAGCTAGGTTGGTGTTTGGGAAGATATGAAGTGTTAAATTTAATTGTGGTTGGTCTCTGAAAATTTACATATGTGGCTGCCAGGGTTTTAATTTCTAAATTACAAAATGAATTACTAAAGTAGATAGAATTTATGATAGTTTTTTTTTTTTGCAATATTTACAATAGAAGGAAGACATTAAGGACTGAGAGAGAGAGAGAGAGATAACTCTGACTTCTTACAAGAGTTAGAATTTCTAAGGCCCAGTCAGGGCAAGAGAGTCTCAAGAAGATGGGCTTTACCTGGAGGTTTCAGGCAGGCTTTACCTGCCTCCAGAAATGAAGGGTCACTAAGTCAGCCGTTCACTCATCAAAAATGACCTTCTAAATGAAAGAAGTCTGGGTGTCTATCTTCCAGTCACTCCTCCAAGTCAGAGAACTCCTTCGATCTCCTCGAATTGAATTGAAATATCTTGCATGACCTTTCTACCCTTTTGGTACTCTTAAAGATCCTTTTCTCTTATAACATGTCCCCCTAAATTTCACATCTACCAATAGCAGCAAATGTTTTTTACAGGACTGCCCACTCTTTAGTTCTCAATTTTTTTGGTTAGGTTACTTATGTAGTTACTTAACATCTTTTTTGGTTAGTTCACCTTTGGTAGTTACTTAACACATTTTTGTGGTTAAAATAGGTAGATGTACCTCAAATACTAAGTTATCACCTTTTTGTAGATTAAAATCTAAAAATAGTTTGGGGATTACAATTCTAGCTTCACTATAAAGGAAGAACTAAGTACCTTCATTGTTACAATCAGGAGATAGCTAAATCCAATCTTCACAGAAAGAACATGTGGGAGAGAAGGATTAGGTTGACTACCAAATTGAAGGTCTACAGAGTCATTGTGATGTCATATGTTATAGCCTGTGAAACCTAGAGAGTTCATTTGAAATGTCTTAGGAAGATTCTGAAAATTATCTGGAAAGCTACGGATTGTCAAATATTCAGATTCTATTGAAGAGTGGAACTCTGATGGACTGGACTGGCCCTGATGTTTACTTGTCAAATTTATGTTTGCCTAAAAGACTTTTTTTATTTTACAAATAACTCATATGAGGCAAGTGCTCACAAAGATGTCAGAAGAAGTGGCTCAAAAAGTTCTCTCTTAAGAATTTGGGTATTGATTGTCAGATATGGGAGGCACAGGACTCTTCACTATGGCATTTCTACATCACAAAAATTACTGTCCTCTATGAGCAAAAGAGAATTTTAGTAGCTCAAAGAAAAGTGAGATCTGCATATTTAGATACATCTCCATCCCAAGTATTCACATGGGTTTTTTGTGCCCAACCTGTTTTAGAGCCTTTTGCGCTCACATTGGTCTGATCAGTTACTAATGGAAATACTATACAGTGACTCCAACATGAAGGACAATAACCAACTATATAGGAAAAAGGTCTTGATCAATGATACATGTAAAACCCACCTGAATTGCTCATTGGCTATGGGAGGAGATAGAAAGGAGGGAAAGGAAAGAATATGACTCAAAGAACCATGGAAAAATATTCAAAATTAAATAAATAAAATAACCAACCATACATGTACCTTGTTATACCTTGTTATCGTCACTTTATATTATTTTACTGGTCTTGCTTACTTTCTTTTGCTTTATTTCAAATAAATATTTCTATGCTTTTCCACATTCTCGTATCCACTGTTCTTTATACTCAAGTACCAGAATTTTAAAAGATATTTCCATATAATGGGCAACTTTAACTTCTATGCTAATATAAAGTTGATCTTATAAATGCTTTTTTATATATACACTATATATTTAACATATAATCCATAAGATAGTGAGCTTCACTGACCACTCCTAGTAAACTACTCCAGTTTCACTCTGGCTACAGCCACTCCTAAGGTCCTTTAAGCATTATTAAGGATCATTAAAGACAATGCTCATTACTCAGACCATACAGACTCCTGTCATCTGTTTCAGAGCAGAACCTGCCTGAATCACAATGTGGCTTCCGACCAGATTGCAGCACCATCGACATGGTCTTCATGGTGAGGCAGGAAAAATGCCTTGAGAAGAACCTGAGTCTCTACATTGTCTTCATAGACCTGACAAAGGTGTTCGACACAGTGAACAGGGATGCATTGTGGGTGATCCTCAGCAAGCTCGGTTGCCCAGCAAAATTCGTCAAACTGATCCAGCTCTTTCATGTCGACATGACAGGGGAAGTCCTATCTGGTGCAGAGACTTCCAATCGCTTCAACATCTCCAATGGCGTGAAACAAGGCTGTGTCCTTGCTCTGGTGCTATTCAACCGATACTTTACCCAAGTATTACGACATGCGTGATGGATCTAGACCTGGGCGTCTACATCAAATACCGACTGGATGGCTCACTATTCGACCTTCGCTGCCTGACTGCAAAAACAAAGATAACAGAGAGACTCATCCTGGAAGCTCTCTTCGCAGATGACTGTGCTCTCATGGCCCACCAAGAAAATCATCTCCAAACCATTGTGGACAGGTTCTCTACAGCAACAAAACTGTTTGGCCTGACTATCAGCCTCAGCAAAACAGAGGTGCTGTTCCAACCTGCACCAGGGAGGCCAACGAACCAGCCGTGCATTACAATTGACGGCACGCAGCCTTCTAACATCAACACTTTCAAGTACCTGGGCAGCACCATTGCCAATGACGGGTCCCTAGACCACGAGGTCAATGCCAGGATCCAAAAGGCCAGCCAGGCACTCGGGCGGCTGCGCTGCAAAGTCCTCCAACACAGCGGTGTAAGCCCTGCGACGAAGCTCAAAGTGTACAACACAGTGGTCCTCAGGTCGCTCCTATACGGTTGTGAGACATGGACACTGTACCGGAAGCACATGAAACAGCTGGAGCAATTCCACCAACGCTCCCTCCGGTCAATCATGAGGATCCGATGGCAGGACCGAATCACCAACCAGGAAGTCCTCGACAGAGCCAACTCCACCAGCATCGAAGTCCTGGTCCTCAACACCCAGCTACGATGGTCTGGACACATCATCCGCATGGACCCACAGTGAATACCAAGACAGGTATTCTATGGTGAACTGTCAGCTGGACTCAGGAAACAAGGCCGACCAAAGAAAAGATTCAAGGATCAGCTAAAGTCCAACTTGAAGTGGGCTGGCATGACACCAAAGCAACTAGAACTCGCTGCCTCTGACAGAAGCAGCTGGCGAACCCACATTAACCATACTGCCACCACCTTTGAAGATGAGTGACGTCGACGTCTTGCCGCTGCATGTGAATGCCGACACCAGGCCACAACCGCACCTCCCATAACAACTGGCGTCCCAGGCCCCATGTGCCACAAACTCTGCGCCTCAGTCTTTGGACTGCAAAGCCACATGAGGATACATCAATAGATGATAATGCACAAAGACAATCGTCATTCTCAGTCACTGAGAGACTACCACTAACTAACTTAAAGCAAGACCAAAGAAGACTGCAATATCTCTTCCAAAACTACACAGAGTTCTTCATACCCAACCCAAAGTTCCCATTTAGGAAATAAGGCTAGAAAACCAAACAAAAGAATACATAAATGATGAGGAAATATTAAAGTTCCATGAATGCCAAAGGAATTCATTTCAGTCTATTCAGAAAATAATAATGTCACATCATCTATATAAGCAAAGCCTCAGAAAATACTCTTCTGCAGATGTCACAATTTCAACTGGAGTTGCCAGTAGAAATAAGAATGGATTATATTATGAATAAAGTGAAAATTCTAGAGGTAAGGAATCCTAAGAGAAAGAATGGGATGAGGATCAGTAGATTGAAAACAAGGCCTAAAGGCCAAAGATCTTGGGTTCAAATCTGATGTCAGATACCTCTTAGATGTGTGACTCTGGACAAGTCACTTAATTCCCATTGCCTAGTCCTTACCATTCCTCTGTCTTGGAACCAATATGGAATTTTGATTCTAAGAAAGAAGCTAAGGGTGTTTGTTTGTTTCTTTGTTTTTATAGAAAGTACCCATCCTGACAAGAAGAGGGTTGTAAAATGAGAACAAAAAGAATCTACTAATCACTTCCTGAAAGAAATAAAAAATTAAAACTCTGAAGAATGTCATACAAAAGCCAGAGTTTCCAGGTAAAGAAGAAATCCTGCACAGCCAAAAAGAAAGTGCTTAAGTACCAAAGTCATAGAGTCAGGATTACAGAAAACCTCTGAAGGAGAGGAGACCATGTAATATATTGTTGCAGAAGACCAGAGATAAAAGCTTAAGACCATGAAAAACTTACCTTATATTTCAATATAATCTTAATAGGGGAAAAAATGGATCATTAATGAAATAATGGATTTCCAAGTCTTCCTGCAGAGACTAGAACAAAGCAAATAGTTTTCAATGCGAACATAAGAATAAAAAGAAACACAGAAAAATATATTTAAGCAATTTGAAGGGAAACTTTAAAGATAAAATATTTGCATTCTAATAGGGAGAAATGTCCTTTCAGATCCCTAATCATTTTAAAGGTCATAGGGAAGATATATAATGCAATAAATACAAAAATCAATTCTTATATTTTGATCATTTTAAAATTAAAAAAGGAAAGAAAACAAGGGAATATAATGGAGAAAAAGGCTAGAATTTATTATTTTGCATAATTATGTTCATGAGTAGACTAAACATTGACTCATTGATCAATTGATCACTCATTGCCTGTGATGAAACTCATGTTCCTTTTAATCATTCAAAACAGTTTATATTCAATACCTTTTGAAGAAATGACTGAAAGTAAAATTGTAAAGAATAGATGAAACAAAGAAATAATCATTTAAAAAATTAAGAATTTTGTTAAGGAAAATGAAAACAAAAGGGCAAGAACCAAAATATGTAGAACTCAAAAAAAAGCAGTCCTGAGGGGAAAATTTATATCTCTAAGCAATTTAATCAACCAAAAAAGAGAACAAATTATATTAACAAATTGGGCATGGAGCCAAAAACTTAGAAAACTAACAAATTATTAAAAAAAAAAAAACTAAACACCAATATAATAATCCTGAAGATCAAAAACAAGTTTGACAAAATTGAAAGCAAAAATAAATGAATGAAACACATTGAATTGATGAATAATTATAGAATATGAATTATTAAAACAACTCACAATTATATAAACCATTAGCTGTTCTGATTTTTTAAAGTGAGAAAATGTCCCTTTTTCCTGGACTGAATTCTCCTGTACAATTTTAATCCATGGGGACCCAACTGTATTCTTTCTTTGAACTCTTTGAAATGTGTTCTTCTAAGATTTTGACTCTGCCAAGCATTCTTCTTCTTTCCTTTCATCAACTTTTTGAAGGAATGGTCACTTCCCTCAGGATTCTAATCATTTCCACTCCAGTAATTAGTTCTTTTTTTATTTGGGAGATTTAAATCTAATGTAGACTTTTCTCTTCTTGATTTTTTTACTCTTCCAAAAGTTCAAATTTGGACACTAAAACTTTATTATTATTATTATTTTAAACCCTTACCATCTGTTTTAGAATAGATACTGTGTATTGGTTCCAAGGCAAAAGACTGGTAAAAGGACTAGCCAATTGGGGTTAAGTGACTTGCTCAGGGTCACACAGCTAAGAAGGATCTGAGACCATATTTGAACCTAAGACCTCTTGTTTCCAGGCATGGTTCTATCCAGAGCAACCTTGCTGTCCTGTAACACTGAACTACTTGAGAGAAGGTACTGCATATTTTGTGCTATCTTCATATATGCAGTTTAGCAAAATGCCTTGAACATAATGAGACCTTAACAATGTTTTTGACTGAATTTGTGAAATTAAATGTGCTGTATGTCAGTCATTGATATTTTTATTCATAATCCCCGAATTTTCTTCCAAACCTACAAATTTTCTTATCTTATAGTCCAGAAATGCTCAATTTAGTAATTATCTTGGTATCATAGCCACTCAGTTCTAGGATCAGAGGGTTTAGAGGGGGAGGGGGGGATAGAGATCATCTTATACAAGCATTTCCTTTTTGTACATGTGAAAACTGAGACTAAATGATACAATATGACTTGCCTAAAGTTATAGTTAGTAAAGGGTAATGAAGCCTGGGTTGGTCCAGTGGTCTCCAAACTATTCTGATTACACACTCTGTCACAAAAAAGAACAGATCTCATACATGTACAACTGGACTCTGCTAAAATAGACAATGAAATATATTCACAAAAATAGAACTCCAGAAGGGACCTGCCCTCTTCAAACAGTATCCCATCTTCTGCAGGCTTTGTTAACCTAGATTCTAAAAAAGAGGGTTATAAAAATATTTTATAACCTTTTATATAAATGGTATTTTTTATAATTGTATTTATTTTATTGATTTAAAAATATTATTCTGTTAAGGAGTCCAGAGATGTCACCAGACCCAAAAATGGTTTAAGAACTCCTATTTTAGGCATGTTTTAGCTTCTTCCTCCATAAAACTGTGTCTCTATGCCTGATTCCCATAAGAATATGGTGTCTTTTAGATGGCAGCTAACTAAATAATTTATGAATGTGTGCAGTGGGTACCTTACCCCACCCCCTGCGCCATGATATCTGCACTTGGACTTTATCTTTATTTATGGCACCATAAAAGATAAAAGCGCAGGTCTGAAAGGACTCTGTATCTATCCTGGATGCTAAGCATGCCTGCACAGATGACTATCTGACTTATTCTCTAAGCTTATATAAGAGACATCCATAAACCACTTGTCTATACAAATGTACAGCATTTCTGAATGTATTCTCTTTTAGATGCAAGGACCCACACCTGTAGCATATTGCAAAACAGCTCTGGGGAATCTAGTTTCGAAAGGACTATTTAATCCTGAGCTAAAACTCATTCTTATTTCTCCAGTGCCAGGTTCATCCTTTCCAAGCCTCAAGAGATTATCAAAATGTTGTCAGCCTTACAATTGGTTTCCTTTTCCATGCTTCTAAGTCTAGGAGGCATAGAAAAGCATATTTGCAAGTGTCCCTCCAAGTAAGCCTGGTAGGATTTTTTGCCCAATAAATCCTTTGTGGACATTGATAATAGCAATATAATCTATGTTTGCTTTCTTTTGTTTTCAACGTGTAGCATCATTCAGTTCAGAATATGCAAAGAGCTCTGGGTTCTAAGTAAAAAGAACTGAGTTCTAGTACTGACTGTCACTAACTAGCTCATATCCAGCTGAGAAACAAAATGTATGTACTATGTCTCCCCTCTGCATTTATTTAATCTAAGTATAGGTGCAGGAATTCTTAACCAGGAGTGCATAAACCATAAAAAATTATTACTTCAGTAGAATTCGTTTTCTTTGAAATCCCATGTATTTTATCTTAAAATCACTATTCTTGGAAGGTGTCCATAGAGGTTTACCATTTTCCAAAGGGATCCATTATATGCAAAAATAGTAAAAAATATGAGAGAGGATAAGACCATATTTATAATGGATTTTGTTATTTTGGTAAAGCAGAAAGGGAATTTCTGTCTGGTATATTCTAGTAAAATTACCCCAGGATTTCAGTGAATTTAGCAAGGCTAAATCCCTCCCTCTAGACTGATCTAATATTAAAAAGGGCAAGAAAATATGCAGATGATGAAGTAGCAGCAGAAAATGTAAATTAGGGGAAAAAAGGAAAGAGCATGAATTAGGCTTAGGACTTGTGCTAAAATAAACTCTATAAATTGTTTCCAGATTACAAGGTCTTCTTACCTTTCTTGTAGCCCCCATAATAAGTACAATAGTAAGTACTAACGTAGTAGATAGCAATAATAGCAGACATTCTTAAGGTACGTCATCTCATTTGTCTGAGATTTGAGGGAAGCCAGGAAAGATAAGAGTTAAAGATGTGGAGAGAGAGCATTTGAGGCATGTAAGAAAGTCAATGAAAACAAAGATGTGTCTTATGGGAGAAAAAGCAAGGAACCCAGTGTCACCAGATTGAAGAATAAGTGGTAGGGTATGAAGTAGAAGAAGATTGGAAATATATAGAGACCAGGTGATGAAAGACTTTAAAAGCCAGATAGAGGAGTTTATTTGATCTTGGAGGTAATAAGGAGCTACTAGAGTATGATGAATAATGTATGAGTTGGGTGTGTGCAACTCATCAGACCTGCTCTTTTTTTAAAAAATTATTAACATTTATTTAACAGACCTGCTCTTTAGAAAGATCAATTAAATTGTTCTGGAGAGAGCCTAAAGTCAGACAAGTCAACCAGCAGGTTAATGCAATAGTCCAGGCTTGACATGGTAAGATCCTATACCAAGATGGTGGAAGTGTCAAAGGAGAGATGGGGAGATATATGAGAGAAGTCATGAAGGTACAAATGGCAAGCCTGGGCTACAACCGGTGATAGATTGTGAGAAATCTATCATGATACCAATATTGCCAGCCTGGGTGACTAGGAAGTGCATTGTTTCCCAAGTGAAATCCTGAGGTGCAGGGCTATAAGCTAAAGGAAGAAAGTTGGGTTTCCCATAGGAACTGTCATTCATATATATATACATATATATATATACACACATATACATATACACATATATTACATATACACATATATTACATGTGTATATGTAATATATGTGTATATGTATATGTGTGTGTATATATATATACGTATATATATATATAATTTTTGCACAATAATTCTGAAACTCAGCTTCTTTCAAATCCATCTGTAAGCAGTAATTTGGAGATAAGGTAAGAATAAAAAAGAAATCTGTGCAATTGCCCTTCAAGCAAGCTCAATAAATTGAGTCACTTGGGGAGAAAGTCACATGAATCCAAATTGTGGTGTTTATACAAGAGCCAATGCCTAACATTTCTGTTTCCTTGGGGAGGAGAGATTATGGAAATGTATGGATCTCCTTTATCTTAGAAGTAGAAAAGCTGCAATTGTCCTTGTTCAAAACTGAAGGGGAAAATTTGCCTGCTATCTTTCTCAGTCCTTTTGGCATCTCCTCTAAGCTTCTCCAGAATATCCAGGCCCTTGGGCTCCCTACAAGAAAGTTTTTTATCTAACAAAATAATTTTAGATTGGCTATTAATGGCCTATAATGACTTAATGAGTCACTTTTCCCAAATAACGATCTCATCATAAGGGGAACACAAGTCCAAATTCAAAATAAGGAATAAGGATGGCTTTTTAGGCACTGGGACTAGATATCTATAATTAGGTGAAGGAAAGTTCTTTATTTGTTTACCATAGTTCTCAATTTGGACTACAGAGATGGGTCCATTCTGCCTTTGAAAAAGAGTTTTTTTTTTTTTAATAGAGCCTTTGAAAAAGGTTTTCAGGAGATGCCTGGGTTCAAATTCTGCCCCTGACATTGAACTGTGACTAAGGACAAATTGCTTCATCTTTCTGTTTCTGTCTCAGTTTTCTCATCTATAATAAGACCTGGAGAAACCACCTCATAGAGTTGTTAAAGGGCTCACATAGGGTAAATGTCAAGTGCCATAAACACATGAAAATAATATAGAAATGTCTATAATCATTGGAGATTGGGGAATTATTCAATTAGATAAATATTTATTTGGTATCTAATATGTAAATAGCCATGTATTTTCTGCTGTAGATAAAAAGAAAAAAAAAATCAACCTGTCCCTTTCATTTGAGCAGACTATCTCTTTGGAAGAGGAAGGGAAAAGTATAAGGGTCACATAGATAAATGCAAAGTATAAACAATGTATTTCCAGGATTTTAAATTTGTTTTTAATTGGGATTTTCATTTGTTCTTTTTCTAGTTATTTTTTTTAGTTGCATGTCCTTTTCATTGATCTCTTTCTTTTATTGAGGTAAAGAGAGGTAAAGAGAGATAAATGATCTCCTAAGTACTGCTTTGGCTGTATTCCTCAAATTTTGGTATGTGTTGTCATTCTCTTTATTGAAAATACTGATTGTTACTATGATTCATTCTTTGGCCTGCTAATTAAAAAAATATATTTTTGGTACATTAAAATACTCAGTTAAGTCCCACCCTCCCCTCACTCCTTTAGAGAAGGGATCATGGGGAAAAAAAAAAAATATATATATATATATATATAATATATACGATTCCGAGCATTCCAAGAACTTTTTATGTCTGTACTTAGCTATACAATAAATATTTGGTTCATATGAGATGGACAAAATGCCAAAGATAAAAAATATTTCTTTTTTTCTTTCTCTATGAAATTTTTTTTTGCTTGTTTGTTTTGTTTTGTTTAAACATTGGTTTTTTTGGCCTGTTTGATGTGTGTGAAACCTGTTGTCCAACAATAAACTGGAATTTTATTTTGTTGAGTTGTTTATGTGTGTGTGTGTGTGTGTGTATAAAGCAATGTCTTACTTATTTCTTTTTATCATTTCTTTCTCTGGAGGTGGATGTACACAAGTCATTCTTCAAACATTACTTCCTGTTGCTGTATATAATGTTCTCTTGGTTCTGCTCATTTCACTATTTATAATTTCATGTGAGTATTTCCATATTTTTCCAAAATCAACCTGTTTGTCATTTCTCATGGTGGAATAATATTCCATTGACATACTTATTTTTAAGTTAAGATTATTTGGTTTCCAATTAAATTTTAGTTTTTACTTTCTTCAGCTTTTTGTTGAATGTAATTTTAAACCATTATGGTGTTCAGAATATATCTCTGCTATTTTGTATTTGGTTATGAGGCCTTTATGCCCTATTCCATAATCTATACAAAGTACTTTCAAGAGGGAGAGAACACTATTCATTATTCCTAATTAGCTGAGGAGGGTAGCTGGCTCTCCTGCTTGTATGCCTTCTGAAAACCAAGCAGCTTAAAGTCAACCTTAAGGACTTTGAAATATATCGAACTCAAACACTATCAATGGTTAAATTATAGCTATAACACTATATTAATTTCTGCATTTTTGGCAAATAATTTCACTGATTGGAGAGTTTCCAAAGGAGAACAATTGATGGATTGACAGTGTGTGTGTGTGTGTGTGTGTGTGTGTGTGTGTGTGAAGAGATTCAAAAAATGCCATATGAAGATTACCAGATGAAACTAGGACTAAACATGAAAAGATAAGATTTGAGACCCCAGTTGAGAGATGTATCTGATTGTCACCTTTCCATTGTATTTGTATTTAAGAGATTGGAAATCACAACACATCAGAATTAGATTTATTGTTTTGTTAATTGTCCAGATGAAGAAAGTGTTAGAAGGGGTAGCTAGATGGCTCAGTGGCCAGATGTCCTGATTTCAAATCTAACCTCAAACATTTCCCATCTGTGTGATCCTGGGTAAGTCACTTAATCCCCATGCCTAGCCCTTCTTCTCTTCTGCCTTAGGAACAATGCACAGTCCAGTACACAGAATAGTTCAAGACAAAAAGTAAGGGTTTTATCTAAAAAAAAAAAAAGAATAAAGATACACTACAACATTTACAGTAAGTCAGTTTGGAGCCTGAGTTTGGTTAAGACAAATGTGGAAGCCTATTAATTTTAGGCTTGTCATAATTCTATAAAAGTCCTGGACTGTGGAAGAGGCTGTTCTGAGCATTGCAGACAGTCAACCCAAACAAGGAAGTCTGTCTGGGAAGACTAGCTCTTCTGAGGGAAAAAAAAATTAAAAAAAGCATCAGTGTTAAGGAAAGTAGCTACTAAACCCTCTTCTTTTCCTTTGGCTGGTGAATGTTGAGAAGTGGTTTCTGGAATTTTTTCCCCTTCTGCTTCATTCATAACAGAGCATTACAGAGTAGTGGAGAGAGCATTGGACTTTGATTCAGGAGATACCTGGGTTCAAATTCTGCCTCTGACATTTACAGGATGTGTGCCCTAGTATATCTCTTTCCCTCTTCTAAGTTTGTTTCCTTGTAGGTAAAATTAGAATGGAAACAAGTAACTCAAAGGGTTATTGTGAGTCTTAAGTGAAGCAGGAAACATAAAATACTTTGTAAACATGAAAGTAATATATGGATGAAGAAGGTATCCAAGGAATCCAGTCCATTATTACTAGGAAGCTAAACCCCATAAAGGTGGAATGATGTTAGAAAAATTACAAATTAATAAGTAGTCCACCAAAAAGTATATAAAACAAGTATAAAAACATATTTTGATAAGTAAAAATTCTGAGGGACTGGGCTAGACGTAAGAAAAGTCAATTTATTGATTAAGCTAGCAATATCCAGTAAATTAAAGGACCATGAGATCACAGGTAGATTATTCAGTTTTAACTTGTTGCAATGCATTTTTGAAAACTCATTATTCATCTCTCCCCTGGACAAACCAAGACATCTCTAATTGGGGGATATCTAATGAGGAGGTGGGCTAATATTTTCCACTCCCTTCCTAATACCATCATAATACTTGAGGGAAGTCATATGACTGGTTATAGCATTTCAGTATCCTTAGTGATCTACATAGAGATGTAGGTCTCGTTAAGTATGACTTCCATGGTTAATCCTAATGGAAGAAAACAAGGACACAGTCATTCCAGGCTTGATATGTTTAGTTAGATCCAGATTTATTTCCAGGAAAGCATGGAAATTGTATTCTCAATCGTAATTATCCCAAATGTAGAAGATGCGGAGGGGCAAGAAATGGAAGGACATTTCTAGGTCTTTCTGGACAAAGGAATGAGAAAAAGACTCGAACATAAAACGTGATTGAGAGCCAGGCTCAAGGTCCTCAGATCAAATCTGATTTTAGACACCTCATAGCTGTGTAAGCCTGGGCAAGTCGCTTAATCCCTATTCCCTAGCCCTTATTGCTTTTCTGCCTTGGAACCAATTCACAGTATTGATTCTAAGACAAAAACTTGGGGTTTAAAAAACACAATAGGGTAATATTGTACAAAATAAGTAAAAGATATACTGCGTATAACTTATCTTAATTTGTGGTATCCTAAGTCAATTTGTATCCTGCAGGAATTCATACTTGAATTTGACACTATTGCCTTAAAGATTAAAAAAAAAAAGCTTTTCTAATTAATTATAACTCAGATAGGGGGTATTACCTTCATTTTACAAATGAGGAAGTTGAGTCTCTGAGAAATGAAATTACTTACCCACAGTCACATATCTAGTAAAGTTTAGAACAAAGCTTAGTAGTAGGGTGGGAGATCAATAATAGCTAGGTAGCAGTGGTAGGGTATTAGTTCTAGACTCAGAAATACCTGAGTTCAAAGATTAGTAGTTTAGTAGTAGTCTCTCGGTAGCCGAGGATGACGATTGTCTTTGTGCATTTTCATCTATGATAGATGAGTGTGCACAAAGACACTTGTGCGTGAAGGAGATTTAAGTGGAAAAGTCAATGCACAGAGACAGTCCCACTCTCTCGGTGTTGGAAGCCTGGGTCCAGTGGCACGGAAAGTCATTACGCCTGGAGACTTCCTCAGCTGCATTGGATGGCCGGGTTGTCCTTTGTGCTCCAACACGCCCTAAGCACTCCACAGTGCTTTGCTGCGTCGCCATCTCAGCCGCTGAACCTTCTTGTTGGTTTCTTCTGCCTGTTCAGCCGAAGCAGTCTTCACATGCTGGGTGAGCAAAGCCCTGGTTCTCCAGGGGTTGAGGATGACCCGATGGCTACCCTCACAAGGTTTAGCCTGTTGAAGCCTTTGTCCGGGGTGTGGCCGCATACTAGCAGCTACTGGGAGCCACAAGTGACACCCAGCCACAAGCTGGGTGTCAGGTGAGGGTCAGAGGCTGGGGAACTGCCCTAGAAGGGCACGACAAGCCCTCCATACCAGAGATACTACCCTTTCCTGAACACCCCATATACTTAGCTATGTGATCCTAGGTAAATCATTTAATTTTTCAGCCTCAGTTTCCCCATTTGTAAAATGGAATGATCATAGTTCCTACTTTATACTGTTGTTGTGAAGATCAATGAGGTAACTTACATAAAGACCTTTGCAAACAATGTAAGTATGTAAAGGCTAATTATTATTGTTATTATTATTATTACTACTACTATTACTAAGCTTACCATTGATGGACAGGAAGAGGGAGGGAATGTCAAGTGAAGGCAATGGTGTGAGCATCTCTTACTTGTTTTTGCACAGGTGTTTCTATCCCCCTTCTCTGTTGCCCAAAGAACTATAAAATTTGGTTCCATCACCGCCCCAGGGATAACAGCCCCCAGTGATTTTTAGTCATCTATTCCATGAAGAACATTTTTTTCATCCTTATTCATTCTGTCTGTGTATACCATGCAGTAGAAGGTCACTTTCCATTAACCATTAGGATTCAGCAGTCTCACAGGGGATGCCAATTCTAGGTGGTTTTTTAGGCAGCTGCAGCCAGACATTTGAGGTGTGTTTGCCTTAGTAGTTGGCAGTCCCAACACAGAAGTGTCTTGCAGTTGACAAATGAACTGACCACTCTGGTCCTTTTGCTTCTAACCAAAGGCAGTGGTATGTTTTGACGGCTGGGGTAGTCAGGAAACCAGTGTTCTGTTCTGCTTAAAAAGGTTTTCCTTGAGTTGTCACCCTAGCAACAGAACTCAACCCCTTTTCTGAAGGGCCTCTCTGCAAGACCCACCCACAGCAAACATCATGGTCCCCAAATCATTTACTTTGGAAGGAGGGTGGTCTGAGTCACCCACATTGGAAATAGAACTCTTTTTATTGGTTTGTTTTTTTTAACATTGCTTGGAAAAAAACATTTGTATTTTTTTAGGGATAATATGATTTAAATAGACATTTTTTCTTCTCAAATTACGAGACCAAAAGGAGTCACTTTAATTTGGCAGCATTATATTTGAGGATTGACATTTAGCTCAAGAGGTATTATCTCATGGTGAAATAAATGACATTACATGAAACCTAGAACACAGAAACCACAAACAATTAATGTGAGATAGAAGACGAGGGAGTGGGAATAACCTATTCATCTAGAGTTTAAGCAAGAATTATGAAGGGTGAAAGATGATTAGCTTAAGAAAGGTGCTTTGCTTTTGCCATTTTACCAGGAGAGGCAATTTGCTTGATTTGGGGGTCCGAAGATCTCAACATATTGTGTCATATAGTTAGAGGGGATCCCAGACAGAAACCAGAGAGAATGTGTATATTGGCTCCTAATTGATATGCCGAGTTATCATTTGGACCCTGCAAAGATAACATGTCACAACCATCTATTGCCCACTGAGAAGTTAATTGAATTTCTTGGTAAGCAAAAAACAAAAACAAAACAAAAAAAAACAGCCAAGAGTAATGAAAAGTCAGGTAAGCAGGCTTCAGAAAGGGCCTGACTACCAATTGCAAATGATTAGAGGATTTCAGGCTATTTACTGTTCCTTATACAGTATTCTTCATGTCCTACTTCTATATCTTTTCTCTTGTTGTCCCATATAGTTGGAATGTTCTTCTTCTTCACCTCCTACTCCTAGTTCTCCTGATTTTCTTAAGGACTGCTCAAATTTCAACTTCTGTAAGATGCCTTTGCCAAGCCCCCTAGTGACTAATGCCTTCCATTTGATATTGCTTTCCATTTACTCCATATAACTTATTTTTAAATAATTATTTGCATGTTTTCTCTTCCATTGGAATTTGAATTTTTGGACATCCAGGATTATGCTTTTGCTTTTCTTTATATTTCTAGAACTTAGCACAGTATCTAGCAAATAGCAAGGGCTTAATAAATAATACTGTTGTCTATCTGACCAGATAATTTGGATCATGATTTTGATAATGGGGATACTGAATGTTTATATTATCCTGAGAGTCAAGGAAGCCTACTAAGACTTCTCTGGCCTAAAAGGGATCTCTCTCCACTTACTGGGATAGAGTTGCATCTAGAGTTTGACCTTTCTCCCTTGCTGCTTTAGCTATAGAGACTCCAAGGAAATGGAGGCCATCTACAGAGTCAGACTCAGTAAAAGAAGGACCCATTATTGTCCTTAAGTTTAAGCTATAGGATCTGAGTTGGGACCATAAAATAATGAGTCTTAGAATAATGAGGGGTTAAATGTGAGAGTGGATCAATGGGGTAGTGACAGTAAGTCAATATCCAAATATTTATGAAATGTTTACTATGTTTCTGACACTTTGCTAAGTATAGCCCTGGGAATACAAATACAAATAAAAAGAAAGACAGCTTTTGTCCTCAAGGATGTTATACTCTAATATGGGAAAATGAAAAAGAAGCTTACATGGAGATGTAGAGTGAGGAAAGAAATGATTTAGCACATTGGCATGAGGGAGAGTTTCAGAATGCAACCTATTGGAAAATAAAGAGATAATTGGCCTAGACACTCTACATAAATGAAGGTTATGGAAGGAGCTCTACAATCACAAAGAGTCCACAGGAATGATGGAGTTAGGAGGAAGGCAACCCTTTGAGAAATGAAGAAACCTATCTAGTAAGGGACTATGCTGACATATGATGCATCTGGGGAAAGGTTGAAATAGCTTGCACCGCTAAACATCTCTTTCACCCCAGCCTCCCAGCCCAGATCAATAGGCAAACTTAGTTTTGCTTAACTAACTCCAGTTAAGGAATAAAACATCATTCTTGATAATGTTATATGCATTCACTAGAACTATTACATATTGATTCTACTAGGCCTTCTGTTCAGGTCTCAGGATCCCCATGTTTAGGAGTTTGGAATTAAAATACTTTGTGTATGGTCTCTTTCAGCATGGAGGAGAAGAGAAGACTCATTAACAGAAATATCCTTTGGTTGAGGAAATAGTTAAAGGATGCATAAGTATCCCCTTAGTTCAGAACTGCTCAAGGAGAAATAAACAAGGAACTCCTTCTCTGCCTCCATCTCCCCTCATACAGGAATGAGAATAATATTCTACAGGCTTCATGTGCTGGTGAGGAAGGTGGTAAGTAGTTCTTGGAGGCAAGGAAGATTCTCTGCTTCATGGCTGTGACCCCTCCACAAGAGATTTGGAAGATATCTTCTCTAACCTATTATATTTCCTCAGCTATTCCCGGGTATCTGTTGATTCTTGGATCTGCCTATGAATGAGTGAAAAAATAATTTATTAAATGCTTACTACATGTTAGGCACTGTGCTATCTTTCTGATCTCTGAGCAAAGAAACCAATACAGAGAATAAGACATGTATATTCTTTTGGATTTAGTCATTATGGGAATTGGCTTAACTTCATAATGCATAATTGTATTAAATGTTTTTCCTCTCTCTCTTCCTCCATTCTTCCCTCCTTTCCTCCCTCCACTCCTTCCTTCCTTCCTACTTTCCTTTATTCCTTCCTCCCATCTGTCTTTTCAGTTGAGGAGGAAATAGGAGGAAGAAAAGTTAGATATTTATTCACTCAAAATTTAATTAATTTTTTACAAAAGAAGTATCTTACCTTCATATGTATTTTGAAGGGCATTTCATTTCATAAATTTATTAGTATATATATATATATATACATATGCATACAGAGACAATTGAGTTTGAAGATGAATAGTTTTATTGGATTGAATTGTATTTCATGAATTATCAGTTAATCAATAAACATTTCTTTAAAACCTACTATGTGCCAGACACTGGCCTTAAGCACTATGGACACTAAAAAAAGAAAAAAGAAAATCCCTGCCCTTGAGAACCTCACAATCAAAGTGGGAGGCAACATGCAAACAACTATGTACAAACAAGTCATATACATGATAAATAGGAAATAATCAACAGAAGGAGGACACTAGAAGATTTCATGTTGCTTCCTGTTATAAAAGACAATCTTTTCTACTAAATCATTTCCCTTTGAATAACATATGACTCAGAATCATGGAACACTACCATTTTCAAAAAATCAAAAGCACATATGACCCAAAGGACAGTGAATCATAGATAGGTATAAGTTGGTTGAGACATATTGCTATTGAGGATGTAATAAGGGGAGCCAAAGATATTTGTAAGGATATGTAAGACCAGAAAAGGAGATGGATTATCATGATGAATGAAGACTAACAGATAGTTTGAGAACTATACTAGTATTCATAGGCTAATGAAAGAAACAGAGTAGGGCAGCAATATGGCTCAATGGATTGAGAGCCAGGTTTGGAGAGAGGAGGTACTTGGTTCAAATATGACCTTAGAAACTTCCTAGCTGTGTGACTGTAGGCAAATCCTTTAATCTCATTGCCTAACCCTTACTGCTCTTCTGCCTTAGAACAAATATATTCTAATATGGAAAGTAAGAGTTAAAAAAAACAAAAGAACTAGAGAAGGTCCCTGGATCAACACATACATCTTCTATAGAGGATTAGAAAGAAATTGGCTAGATTTATATTAGATGAGAAAATATATTTGGGTTGGTCATGAGCTGTAATAGAGCAATGAGTATAGACATTCATGAGATTGGAGAAGTAATGAAATAAGTATTCTTTCCATCTTGGAATCAATACTGTATATTGGTTTTAATGTAGAAATATGGTAAGGGCTAAACAATGGGGATTAAATGACTTGACTTGCCCATCTTCACATAGCTAGGAAGTATGTGAGGCAAAATTTGAACTCCAAACATCCTATCTCTAATCTATTGCTCTATTCACTTAGCCATCTCACTGTCTTGAATTAGGTAGTATGGATGAGAGATAGATACAATATATATTGCAAAGACTGGATTTTACAATGAAATCTCATACAAGAAGGGAATAGAACTTTGGCTGCCAATGGGGGATGGGACTAGAATCTCCAGCTAAGAAAAAGAGGTGGACAGTTGGAAAAATACCTTCTTGTCCCTTCTGAACTGAGAGGTGTTACATTTAATTATGGTTGGACTTGAATATTTAATTGGTGGTCACCAGTGATTAATTTCTAAATCCCAAAATGAATTATTAAAGTAAAATGGAATTTAAGGTAGTTTTATTTTTACAATAGAGGGAAGATATTAAGGAAGAGAGTAAAGGGGAGAGAGAGCTCTGGCTTCCTCAGAGCCAGGTAGAAATTCTAAACCCCAGCCAGGGGAAAGGAGTCTCAAGACGATGGGCATTTCTCAGAGGTTACACCTCCAGAAAGGCAAAGAAAATAAGTCAGCCTTTCACTCACCATGGTGACCATCTAAAAAGAAAGCAGTTTGAAGTCTCCTGCAAGAGCTCCTCCAGGGGTACAGTTCCACAGCCAAGTGTCATCACTTCAGGTCTGAGTGTCTGTCTTCCAGTCTCTCCTCAAGTGTCTGTCTTCCAGTCCAACTCTGAGTGAGTCAATTATTAAATTCTTCAGTGTCTCTCTGTTTCCTCTTTTTAAAGATATTTTCCTCTTGTGTCACCTCCCATAAATTTTACATCTACCAATCAAAGCATATGCTCTTCTCCAGGACTTCCCACTCAATGTATGAAATGGGTGTTCACACCTTTTTTGGTTAGATCACACCTTTTTGTAGTTAGTTCATACCTTTAGTGGTTAGTCACTTTTTGTAGATTAAAATGGATAGATCTACTTTAAATCCTGAGTTAACACTTTGGGAATTAAAATCTAAAAATAGACTAGGGATTACAATTTAATCTTCCCAATAAAGGAAGAGCTAAGTAACTTCATTGTTACAATCAGGAGATAGCCAAATCCAATCTTCACAGAGGAGAAGGAGCAACCTAACTGATTTTATCCTGCTATAATCACTCCTTGATCTGAAGAGATCCAAATTAACCATCTTTACTTATAAATGGTGGATAGAGATTTTTTTCCCTTTGGGGAAAGAGACTATCTGCCCTGAAGACTTTCCTTCAGAGCTGTATCTCTATCTCAGGAAATTACACTAACCTGACTCCACAAAAATCCTAATGTCTTCTGGGACTTAGGTCCCTAGACTTGAGCCTCAACCACTGAAGAAACTTTAAGTACAAAATATAATAGAGACTTCTTGTTTCCCTCTTCCCTAACCTACCATTCCATAATTATCAACTAATAAATAGATCTTATAACTTAAAGCAGAACTAGACATCTTTTCTCCCATATACTAAGGTGATCACAGATAACAAACATCCAAAGAAGATAACAGAAAACAGAGACTGAAGGGGATTTCCTCTTCTCCTTCAGCTCTGGACATTGATTAACTTCACCTTCTCCAGGATAGCTCTGCCTGGGAGGGAAGTGGTGTTTTCCTTTATCTGTTCCCATCCTCTCAGTTACCTGTCAACCTTTGATTCCTGATCTCCTGTTAGTACAGTAGGTTTCTAAGATGGCATTTGTGCCAAAATGAAGAATCATGAATTCCCTCAAAATTATACTTTTAAAGGAATATGAGTGGGTACAGTGGAAGGGGTATTTGAAATCAAAGGACCTGGGGTTTAATTCTTGCCTCTATCACTTACTATCTATATGGCCTTGGGCAACTCACTTATTCTCTCTGTTTCTAAGTTTCCATATTGTTAAAAAATGGTGGTTGGCCTAGGCTAACTAATCAACAATCATTTGTTTTAAGAGATTTCATATTTTGTTCAATTTTTCATTCTTTTGATTTTTATTGTTTCTTGATGTCTTGTGAAGTTATTAGCCTTTATTTGTCCAATTCTAATTTTTAAAGAATTAATTTCTTCCATGATATTTTAATCTTTCTTTTCCATTTTTCCATTCTAGTTTTCACAGAACTCTTTGCTACAATGGATTTTTTGTGCCTCTTTTTCCAGTTGACCAATTAAGCTCTTATTTCCTTTTTGCATTACTTTCATTTCTTTTTCCCATTTTTATTCTCATTTTTCTATGACCTGTCTTATTTGATTTTTTTAATTAATTTCCATTTTTTTTTGAAGTTGTGCATGTGTTTGCTTGGATTGATTCTGTTTTTTGCTCTTTGTTTCCAATGAGATTTTCTAGGGTTAGGTGTTTCTTTTGCTATTTGCTCATTTTCCCAGTTTTTTTGGGGGGGAGGCAGGGATCTAGGAATTCTGAAAGTTGCTGATTCTGTCTCCTCTGCTGATGGGCTTGGAGCCCTGGGTACTGTGAGCTATTTTACCCTGGGACTAGGTCTTCACTGCTGTAGGCTTGAATGGTCCAAATCCTATGGAATTCCAGGCCTCGCTGGCACCAGGGCCTGGGACTTCAAGGGGTGGGTCTAGGGTGTAGGGTGCTCTGGTTTTGCCCTTTCTAGAGTCCTAGAATCCTGAAATTAGCCTATGCCCAGTCACTGAAACTGAGGCAATAGGTAGGTGTGGTCAGCCAGCATGCCTCTTTGTTCAATTTTGCTTCTGGGTCTCCCTTATCCCATGAAAATAGACTCTCTATGTCTCTATGCCTGCCTTTCAAGGTGTACTCACTAGGAGAGCCCACTCAATATGTCCTGCTGTTGGTTTTTAACTCCTGTGGATTTTAGCTGCTTTTTAAAGATTGGTTTGAAAGGGTTGTCAGAGGGTTTTCAGTTTTCATTGCTATTAAGCTACCATCTTGGCTCTACCCCCAATAATAATTTATTAATTTTCTAGTATGTTTGTACTATGCATTAGAAATAGATTAAATTGGAACAGTCCTTGCCCTCAAGAAGCTTACACTCACTTTACACTTGGTACATATATACATATCTATATCTATATCTATATCTATATCTATTTATGCATATATAAATTTACATAAAATAAATGTGACCTGTAAGGGGGAAAAGGGGTTAATTTATAAAAAAGGTTGGTCTGGATTATATTTATTTATTTATTTTTATTTAAATTTTATTTAGTCAATTTAGGACATTATTCCTTGGTTATAAGAATCATATTCTATTCCTCCTTCCCCTAACCCCACCTTTCCCAAAGCTCACCAGCAATTCCATTGCATATTATATGTGTCCTTGACCAGAACCTATTTCCATGTTTTTGATGTTTGCACTGGGATGTTCATTTAGAGTCTATATCCCCAATCATATCTCCCTCAACCAATGTAATCAAGCAGTTAGTTTTCTTCTGTGTCTCTACTCCCATAATTTTTCTTCTGAATGTGGATAGTGTTCTTTCTCATAGATCCCTCCAGGTTGTTCAGGATCACTGCATTGCAACTAATGGAAAAGTCTGTTACATTCGATTATACCACAGTGTAGCAGTCTCGTGTATAATGTTCTCCTGGTTCTGCTCCTTTCACTCTGCATCAATTCCTGGAGGTCATTCCAGTTCACATGGAATTCCTCCAGTTCATTATTTCTTTGAGCACAGTAGTATTCCATCACCAACATATATGACAATTTGTTCAGTCATCCCCCAATTGAAAGGCATCCCCTCATTTTCTAATTTTTTGCCACCACAAAGAGCACAGCTATGAATATTCTTGTAATTTTTTTTGCTTATTATCTCTTTGGGGTGTGAACCCTAAAAATTCTCAAACCCTACTTCATAAGGTTAGGATTGAACCTTAAAAATTCCCCATTGGGACCATACCCCATTTGGGCAGTGAAAGTAACTTAGATCAGGAATGTGAGAACTCTACTTAGATCAGGAATGTGAGAACTCTACTTCACCATACTTAAGCATGCCTTAGGGGAAGATAAAGGTGTAAACTCTTTTCTGAACAATGAAAAGTACTTAAACCCATACTTATAGTGGGACAAAAAGTTCTTTAAGCCATGCCTATTTTAGGACTAATACAAAAGGATGCTAAGTACCTATAAAGGTCAAGCAACTTGTGAATTTACAATGAACAAAGAGGTGAGAAACTTATTCAGAGCTTTCCTGTTGTGAATTACTCAAAAATTTATAGCTTCTTATATGTGAACTAAGAATGGTCTGTCCTTTGAAAAATGTCTACTGTGATTGGTAGATGGGAGAACTTAGGGGAGGTGACATAGGAGAAAATTCCCTATATAAGGAGATGACAGTCTCCTAAAAAGAGTCTCTAAGGAGGCTCTGAAGAAGATTTTCTAAGGAGGCTCTGAAGACAACCTGAAAGAGGCTGACTCTGGCTGGAACTCCCTCTGAGGAGACTCTGTCCCTCTGAATCCTTGCTTGGACAGATCTTGTGGTGAGTGATTAAGGACTGACTGATCTCTCTCTTAAGACTTAGGTCTAGGCCATGTTGGCTTAAGTCCCTTCATACTTATTCCTTTCTTACTCTTTTCTCTCTTTCTTTAATTCCTCATTGTATTATTAATTAAATTCTCTATAAAACCCAGTTGAGGAAAACCATCCACATAATTGACTACATCAACAAGCAAACCAACAAGAACCACATGATTATCTCAATAGACGCAGAAAAAGCCTTTGATAAAATACAACACCCATTCCTATTAAAAACACTAGAAAGCATAGGAATAGAAGGGTCATTCCTAAAAATAATAAACTGTATATATTTAAAACCATCAGCTAATATCATCTGCAATGGGGATAAACTAGATGCATTCCCAATAAGATCAGGAGTGAAATAAGGATGCCCATTATCACCTCTACTATTTGACATTGTACTAGAAACACTAGCAGTAGCAATTAGAGAAGATAAAGGAATTGAAGGCATCAAAATAGGCAAGGAGGAGACCAAATTATTGCTCTTGCAGATGACATGAGGTCTACTTAAAGAATCCTAGAGATTTAACCAAAAAGCTAATCGAAATAATCAACAGCAAAGTTGCAGGATACAAAATAAACCCACATAAATCATCAGCTTTTCCATATAATTCCAACACAGCTCAGCAGCAAGAACTAGAAAGAGAAATCCCATTCAAAATCACCTTAGACAAAATAAAATACCTAGGAATCTACCTCCCAAGACAAACACAGGAACTATATGAACACAACTACAAAACACTCGCCACACAACTAAAACTAGACTTGAGCAAATGGAAAAACATTAACTGCTCATGGATAGGACGAGCCAATATAATAAAAATGACCATCCTACCCAAACTTATTTATCTATTATTTATCTATTTAGTGCCATACCCATTGAACTCCCAAAATATTTCTTTACTGATTTAGAAAACACCATAACAAAATTCATCTGGAATAACAAAAGATCAAGGATATCCAGGGAAATAATGAAAAAAAAAACACATATGATGGGGGCCTTGCAGTCCCAGACCTTAAACTATATTACAAGGCAGTAGTTATCAAAACAATTTGGTACTGGCTAAGAGACAGAAGGGAAGATCAGTGGAATAGACTGGGGGAAAGCGACCTCAGCAAGACAGTATACGATAAACCCAAAGATCCCAGCTTTTGGGACAAAAATCCACTATTCGATAAAAACTGCTGGGAAAATTGGAAGACAGTGTGGGAGAGATTAGGAATAGAGCAACACCTCACACCCTACACCAAGATAAATTCAAAATGGGTGACTGACTTAAACATAAAGAAGGAAACCATAACTAAATTGGGTAAACACAGAATAGTATACATGTCAGATCTTTGGGAGGGGAAAGACTTTAAAACCAAGCAAGACAGAAAGAATCACAAAAAGTAAAATAAATAATTTTGACTACATCAAATTAAAAAAACTTTTTGTACAAACAAAACCAATGTAACTAAAATCAGCAGGGAAACAACAAATTGGGAAAAAATCTTCCTAGAAACCTCTGACAAAGGTGTAATTACTCAAATTTATAAAGAGCTAAATCAATTGTACAAAAAATCTAGCTATTCTCCAATTGACAAATGGGCAAGGGACATGGATAGGCAGTTTTCAGATAAAGAAATCAAAACTATTAACAAGCATATGAAGAAGTGTTCTAAATCTCTTATAATCAGAGAGATGCAAATCAAAACAACTCTGAGGTATCGACTCACACCTAGCAGATTGGTTAACACGATAACAAAGGAAAGTAATGAATGCTGGAGGGGATGTGGAAAAGTAGGAACATTAATTCATTGCTGGCGGAGATGTGAACTGATCCAACCATTCTGGAGGGCAATTTGGAACTATGCCCAAAGGGCGACAAAAGAATGTCTACCCTTTGATCCAGCCATAGCACTGCTGGGTCTGTACCCCAAAGAGATAATGGACAAAAAGACTTGTACAAAAATATTCATAGCTGCACTATTTGTGGTGGCCAAAAATTGGAAAACAAGGGGATGCCCATCAATTGGGGAATGGCTAAGCAAATTGTGATATATGTTGGTGATGGAATACTATTGTGCTAAAAGGAATAATAAAGTGGAGGAATTCCATGGAGACTGGAACGACCTCCAGGAAGTGATGCAGAGTGAAAGGAGCAGAACCAGGAGAACATTGTACACAGAGACAAATACACTGTGGTATAATCGAATGTAATGGACTTCTCCATTAGGGGCGGTGTAATGTCCCTGAACAATCTGCAGGGATCTAGGAGAAAAAACACTATTCATAAGCAGAGGATAAACTGTGGGAGTAGAAACACTGAGGAAAAGCAACTGCCTGACTACAGCGGTTGAGGGGACATGACAGAGGAGAGACTCTAAAGGAAACTCTAATGCAAATTTCAACAACAGGGCAATGGGTTCGAGTCAAGAACACATGTGATACCTAGTGGAATCACGCGTTGGCTATGGGGGGTGGGGGGGAGGAAAAGAAAATGATCTTTGTCTCTAATGAATAATGCTTGGAAATGATCAAATAAAATATTATAAAATTTAAAAAAAACAGTTGATTTGGGCATATTTCATAATTGGGAATATTTCCCTGGCGACCGCCTTATATTAGATTTAAAACAAAACACTGTAGTGAAAACATATTTTCTGCGGTCACAAATTTACTCATCCACTCATATCTACTACAATTTAAGTCTTCCACTATTTTAATCACTACAGTTTATGACCTCAACCATTTTAACTATTACAGGGGTACAAACCCAGCAGTGCTATGGCTGGATCAAAGGGCAGACAGTCTTTTATTGCTCTTTGGTCATAGTTCTAAATTGCTCTCCAGAATGGTTGGATCAATTCACAGCTCCACCAGCAATGCATTAATAACCCAACTTTGCCACATCCCCTCCAGCATTCATTACTTTCTGCTGCTGTCATATTAGCCAATCTGCTAGGTGTGAGGTGGTACTTCAGAGTTGTTTTGATTTGCATCTCTCTCATTATAAGAGATTTAGAACACTTTTTCATGTGCTTTTTAATAGTTTTGATTTTTTTAACTGAAAACTGCCTATTCATGTCCCTTGTCTAATTATCAATTGGAGTATGGCTTGATTGTTTTGTACAATTGATTTAGCTCTTTATGAATTTGAATAATTAGACCTTTGTCAGAGGTTTTTGTTATGAAGTTTATTTCCCAATTTGTTGCTTCCCTTCTAATTGTGGTTGCCTTGCTTTTGTTTGTAGAAAAATTTTTAATTTGAGGTAATCAAAATTATTGATTTTACATTTTGTGATTTTTTCTAACTCTTCCTTCATTTAATTTTTTTCCTTTCCCAAAGTTCTGACATGTATACTATTCTGTGTTCACCTAATTTCCTAATAGTTTCCTTTTTATGTTCAAGTCACTCATACATTCTGAGTTTATCTTGGTGTAGGGTGTGAGATGTTGATCCAAACCAAATCTTTTCCATACTCTTCCTGATTTCCCAGCAGTTTTTTTTTTTTATCAAAAGGTGGATTTTGGTCCCAAAATTGGGATCTTTGGTCATATCATAGACTCTTTCTGAGGTTATTTACCTCAAGTCTATTCCACTGATCCTCTTTTCTGTCTCTTAGCCAATATCATATTGTTTGGATGACAACTGCTTTATAGTACAGTTTGAGATCTGCTACTTCAAAGCCACCTTCCTTCACATTTTTTTTCATTATTCCCCTGGATATCCTTGATCTTTTGTTCTTCCAAATGAACTTTGTTATTTTTTTTTCTAATTCAGTAAAATGGTTTTCTGGTAGTTCGATGGGTATTGCACTAAATAAGTAAATAAGTTTGGGTAGGATGGTCATTTTTATTATGTTAATGCTTTTGCAATTGTTTAGATCTAGTTTTAATTGTGTGGAAAGTGTTTTGTAGTTGTATTCATATAGTTCTTATATTTGTCTAGGCATATAGATTCTCAAGAATTTTATATTGTCTAGAGTGATTTTAAATGTAATTTCTCTTTTTAATTCTTGCTGCTGAAATGTGTTGGAGATATATAGAAATGCTGATGACTTATGTGGGTTTATTATGTATCCTGAAACTTTGCTAAAGTTGTTGATTATTTCAATTAGCTTTTTAGTTGATTCCCTAGGATTCTTTAAGTAGACCATCATATCATCCTCAAAGAGTGATAGCTTTATCTCCTCATTGGTTATTTTAATACCTTCAATTTCTTTTTCTTCTCTAATTGCTACTGCAATGTTTCTAGTTTAATGTTAAATAATAGAAGTGATAATGGCCATCCTTGTTTTACTCCTGATCTTATTGGGAATGCATCTACGTTATCCCCATTGCAGATGATGTTTGTTGATGGTTTTACATAAATACTATTTATTATTTTTAGGAAAGGCCCTTCTATTCCTATACTTTCTAGTGTTTTCAATAGGAATGGATGTTGTATTTTGTCAAAGTCTTTTTCTGCATCTATTGAAATAATCATGTGATTTTTGGTTGGTTTGTTTGTTGATGTGGTCAATTATGTGGATGGTATTCCTAATATTGAACCTTCCTTGCCTTCCTGGTATAAATCCTACCTGATCATAATGAATAACCCTCGTGATGACTTGCTGGAGTCTTTTTGCTAGTATCCTATTTAAGATTTTTGCATCTATATTCATTAAAGAGATTGGCCTATAGTTTTCTTTCTCTGTTTTTGACCTGGCTAGCTTTGGAATCAGTGACATATTTGTGTCATAAAAGAAATTTGGTAGAACTCTCTCTCTGCTTATTCTGTCAAATAGTTTGTGTAATATTGGGATTAGTTGTTCTTTGAATGTTTAATATAATTCACTTGTGACTCCATCAGGCCCTTGGGGTTTTTTCTTAGGGAGTTCTTTGATGTCTTATTCAATTTCTTTTTCTGATATGGGATTATTTAAGAATTCTATTTCTTCAGTTAATCTAGGCAATTTATATTTTTGTAAATATTCATCCATATCACCTAGATTGCCATATTTGTTGCCATATAATTGGACAAAATAGTTTTTAACGATTGCCTTAATTTCCTCTTCATTGGAGGGGAAGTCTCCCTTTTCATCTATGATACTGTTAATTTGCTTTTCTTCTTTCCTTTTTTTTATTAGATTGACCAGTACTTTGTCTATTTTGTTTGTTTTTTCAAAATACCAGCATCTAGTCTTATTTATTAGTTCAATAGTTCTTTTACTTTTGATTTTATTAATTTCTCCCTTACTTTTTAGGGTTGCTAATTTAGTTTTATCTGGGTTTTTTTTATTTGTTCACTTTCAAGTTTTTTGATTTGCATGTCCAATTCATTGACCTCTGCCCTCCCTAATTTGTTAATATATGAATTCAAGAATATAAATTTCCCCCTGATTACTTTGGCTGTATCCCATAGATTTTGAAAGGATATCTCATCATCATCATTTTCTTATATGAAATTCTTCATTGTTTCTATCATTTGTTCTCTAACCTATTTTGGAGAATCATATTATTTAATTTCCAATTAATTTTTTTATTTGACTCTCCATGCACCCTTACTGATCATTTTTTATTGCTTTATGATCTGAAAAGGTTGTATTTATTATTTTTGGTTTTCTGCATTTGTTTGCCATGTTTTATTACCTAGTACATGGTCCATCCTTGTGAATGTACCATGTGCTGCTGAAAAGAAGCTGTATTCCTTTTTGTTCCTATTTACTTTTCTCCATATATCTACTAACTCTAATTTTTCTAAGATTTTACTCACATCTCTTACCTGTTTTTTTTTAATTTTTTAATTTGACTTATCTAAATTTGCTAGTGGTAAGTTCAGGTCTCCCACTAGTATAGTTTGACTATCTATTTCCTCCTTCAACTCTACTAATTTCTCCTTTAGAAATTTGAATGCTATACCATTTGGTGCATACATGTTGATTAGTGATATTTTCTCATTGTCTTTTATCAGAATATAGTTACCTTCCCTATGCCTTTTAATCAGATCTATTTTTACTTTGACTTTGTCAGATATCATGATTGCAACTACTGCCTTCTTTCTATCAGTTGAGGCCCAATAGGTTTTGCTCCAGCCTTTAATTCTAACCTTGTGAGTATCTACCAACTGAAGTGTGTTTCTTGTAGACAACATTTGGTAGGATTTTGATTTCTAGTTCACTCTCCTATTTGTTTTCATTTTATGGGTATGTTCATCCCATTCACATTCAAAATTATGGTTGCCACTTGTGTATTCCCCAGAATTTTAATATGCCCTCCTAGTTCTGACCTTCCTTCTTTTGCTATATCCTTTTAAATCAGTGGTTTGCTTTTGATCAGTCTTCCTAATACCCATCCTTAATAAACTTCCCTTTCTTCCCCCTCCCTTTTGTTCCCTTCTTATTTCTTTAGGGTCTATTAAGTTCTCTCCCCCCCTCTCTTTCCCTCCCTTTTTGTACTCCCTGTCCCTTCCCCCTTAGTTTTCCCTTCTTACTTTCCCTGTAGGGTAAGATAGGATTCAATACTCCAATGGATCTAGATGCTCTTCCCTCTCAGAACTGATTTCACTAAGAGTAAGGTTTAAGTATTAACTATCAGAACTCTCTTCCTCTCCTTATAATATTATTCTTCCCCTCCCCTTCCCATTTGTATCTTTGTGTGATAAAAATTATCCAATTTATTTTATTTCTCAAGTATCTCTTGGTGCCAACGTTGATTCCCCCCTCTTTTTTGCATATCATATTATAGCACTTATTGCCCCAAACTCTTCCTGTGAATGATTCCTCTAATTACTATAATAGTGAATATAAGTTTTTGAGTTACAAATAACATTTTCCCCATATACAATATTAACAATTTGATCTTATTGAAAGCATTAAAGAAGAAAGTTTGAATAAAAAATATTTTCCCCTTTTCCCTCTCTTTCTTATTTACCTTTTCTCTTAATCGTTGTATTTGGATATCAAACTTTTTACTTAGTTCTGGTCTTTTCTTTACAAATACTTGGAAATCTTCTATTTTGTTGAATGCCCATACTTTCCCCTCAAAGTATATAGTCAGTTTTGATGGATAGGTGATCTTTGGTTGAAGACCCAATTCTCTTGCCTTTCTGAATATCATATTCTAAGTCTTGGGGTCCTTTAGTGTGGAAGCTGCCAGATCTTATGTAATCCTGATTGGTGCTCCTTGATATCTGAATTGTCACTTTTTGGCTTCTTGCAAAATTTTCTCATTAGCTTGGAAGCCCTTGAATTTGGCAATTGCATTTCTGAGAGTTGTCTTTTGAGGATTTAGTGAAGAGGCTGTTATATGAACACTTTCAATGTCTATTTTGCCCCCTTGTTCAAGACCACCAGTGTAGTTTTCTTGGATAATTTCTTGTAGTATGATGTCAAGATTTCTGTTTATTTCTGGATTTTCAGGTAGACCAATGATTCTCAAATTGTCTCTTTGTGCTCTGTTTTCCTGATCTGTCAGCTTTTCAGTGAGATATGTTATATTCTCTTCTATTTTTGTCAATCTTTTGACTTTGCTTTATTAATTCTTGTTGTTTTGCAAGATCATTGGCTTCCAGTTTCCTAATTCTGGGCTTTAAGGATGGATTTTCCACTATAATCTTTTGATTTTCCTTTTCAGTTTGGTCTATCCTGCTTTTCATGGCTTTCAGCTATTTCTCCAAGTGGGAGTTCTTTTCCTTCTAACTGTTATTTTCTTTTTGAACTATTTCCCACTTTTCTTGCAAAAAGGCTTCCATTTTTTCATAAGCTCCAATTTAAATTCTTCAAGAGCTTGTGGAAAATTTCCATTTTTTGGAAGGTTTTGGTGCATTTATTTGGATTTCCTCTTCTATTTCCTCTGTAGCCTGGAGTTTTCCTCTGTAATAATTATCCTAGGTAAACCCCTTCTTCTTGTATTTCTTGGTGTTGGGAAGTTGTTGTTCCTGGGCACTATTTGCCATTACTGTGGTGGTTTTTCCTTCCCTTTCCAGTTAGAAATCTGAGTGAGATGGTTGGCTCTCTGTGTATGGAGCTAAGGACCAAGGATTTTGGCTGAGGCCAGCTCTCAAGTCTCTGCAGCTTCCAGTGTTTGCTGCCCATGCTAGCACCCATGGTCTATGCTCCTCAGCCTGTTGGGAGCCTCAGGACTTGCTGCTCTCAGGGCTATGTCCTGGGTGGTCTCAGTCAGCTTCCAAGGACCCAGAGGAGCCCCGCACTACCTCCAGAGGTGCCCCTCTCTCACTCACTGATTCTAGCATTAGCTGGCTCTGACTCTGTGTAGGTGGGATGGGGAGGGTGGATCAGTTCACATTTTGGTGGAGGCTTTTTCACCCCCTTAAGGTATGGAAATGCCCAAATCCCAAGTACCTTCAATGTTGTGCCCAACTGTAGAGTCCCTTTGTTCATATGAATTTGAGTTTTTGGCGGTTTTTGAGGTAGTCTGTTTCAGTAGGTGGTGAGGAAAGGAAGAGTCCTGCGTGTAGACTGCCGCCATGTTTACACAGAAGTACCGACTGGATTATATTTAAAATAGGGTTGCCAGGAATTTAATCGATTCCAAGAGATTTATTTACAATTTATTTTAAAAATATAGAAAGAATGAAATAAGAAAATCATAGAGAGGATAGGGTAAGGTATCTAGCCTAAGCACTAAGTAATTTACTCCTGGCCCCTGGCTCAACTCAGGCAGGGAGAGTTATTCCTTAGGCTTTGGCAAAGATGAGTCTCTCCTGAGGCTAGTCTCTTCAGAAAAATCCAATAAGAAAGGGGTCAGCCTTTCAGTCACCATGTCTCGGGTCCAATCAGTAGAATCTCCACCAGCCTCCACTCCAAAGAAAGAAAGAACTCCTAGTAAAGCCTGAATTCAGGAAGTTGTCACTCCCTTTTAAAGACACTTTCTTTCACATCACTTCCTGTGTCTTCCTCCACTTTTTACATGGACAAATCATAGTCTAAAGCTGTGCTTAGGACTGCCCAGGAGCCAGTCAGTCAATTCTGATTCATCACCCACTATGTGTGGGTCACAGACCTCCAACTTAATGATTGAATGGGATGTTTACACTTTTGGTGATTAGATCTAAAAATGGACATATCTCCCCACTCAACTTTTAAGTAGGGTGTTTACACTTTTGGTGATTAAATCTGAAAATGGGCAGGGGTTGCAATTTAATCTTCACAATCAAGGGAGAGTTAATTTCATTTTCAGAATCAGGGGAGAGTTAAATTTAATCTTGACAGAGGTAATTTGAGGGGAGAAGAACTAGCAACTAGAAGGTGAGGATGAGAAAGCTTTTATGAAATAGATAGTACTTGATCTGAGCTTTGAAGTATAGATGGAACTATTAAGAGACAGAATTGAGAATGGATGTCAGGGATGAGATGGGACCTTTAAGTTCCCTCTGGGCTCAAATTTGTGATCCTATTATCTTTTAAGCAGCACATCTCCTGACACCAGCATATTCACTAATGAATTATATAATTATAGATACAACATAGGCAAAGATTTTTATTTTAAAATTGTCACTTCTATAGTTAGCAGAACAAAGGTGGATAAAGAGTTAAACAAAAGGAAACCTTAAATTTCTGGATGAGGATTTTTTTGTTATCTCTTCGTTTTAAAAATTAAGAAAATGAGACCTAGAAGTGAAATGAGCTTTCCCAAAGTCATATAGTTAGTAGAACATCAAATCAGGGGAAAGTCATAGTCTTCTTTTTTATTTTTTTCTGGCAAGGTGAGGCTCTTAGGAATAATAGCTTCCTGTAAGTTCAGTTTTAAGCCTCTATAACCTTTTCTCAGTTCTACTATATTACTGTTATTCTCTCTCCCTCTCTTTGTCACTCTCTCTCTTATTTTCTGTCTGTCTCTCTTTCCCTCTCCCCTTTTTTCCTCCCCTTCTCATTCTCTTTCCAACTATTTTCTGTCTCTTTATCTCTGTCCATCTCTAGCTTTCCTTCCCTTCCCCTCTCTGTTTCTCTTCCTCTCTCTGTCTCCATTTATTTCCTCTAAGACTTTGCCTCTCTTGATATTATTTTATATTTACTTTGTGTGTGTGTATGTGTGTGTGTTTGTGTGTATGTATGTTACATTTTAATGTAAAGGCAACAAGGGCAGGGACTGAGTGCTTTTTGTTATTTTCTCCCCAGACCTAGAACAGTGCTGGCTACATAGGAGGTGCTTAGTTTAATATCAAATTGGAATATTTAGTGTATCAGTCAAATTAAATTTGAAATAAACTGAACTACACTCCTTCCTGGGGGGTGGGGGGAAAATCTTTTTCTTTTTCTCTTAAAAAAAAAGTTAATTTCACCAAGTTAGGCTAAAATGCATTGAGTAAAAATGAGGCCTCCTAGGTTATTTTTAAGTAGTGGGCCATAGGAAACCCCCTTTCCATTTTTAGTTAACCAAAAAGCATGAGAATTAGGGGATGCTCTTGAATTTTACACCAAGATGTCATTGTATACATTTATAGACACTCACTCCTGTACACACACACACACACACACACACACACACACACACACACACACACACACGTGTGCATAAAACAATGTAAACTTGAAAGCTACATCTGGTTTTCTGTGAAGTCTTAACCTTTGCTCTCTTACAGCTGGGTTGGCTCACAGTTTAGAGGGATCCTTGAAAGATTCTCCCAGAAAAACATATGTTTGTAAGTTATCATCTGGACCCCTTCCTACTGGGGTGGAGGCAGATAGAGATGGAAGACCTTATATTGGTAGGCCTTGTTGACTAAAAAAAATCTCATAATAGGAGGAAATCTCCCCAGAAGATAAAGAAGGTGAGAGGAATCATCTTTGAACATTCCTCTGCCAATGCTGGCAACGTGTCTTTTTTGGATGCTTCTCTCCTTAGTTGTGTGCTCAGGAAAATGTTTTGATGATTTGGGGGTGAGAAAAACCTCTAAGTTTAAGGTTTCAAAAAGTCAGATATAAAAATGCAGGAACTAGAGAAGTAATCCAAGATTTTCTGCTTTATTTTTGATGGCTCAACACTAACTGGGATTAAAAACAGGAGCAGGCCTGATGTGACTCTTCGGGACCCTCCCTATACTGAAATGGTTGTAGCTTGATTTTACATGGATTCTGGAAGGAAAACATACTGGAATTAATACCATGCACTCGGTTTTCTGTTACTTGTTTTAAAGAGCTCAAAGTGTTCTTTCTTTTTTCTTTTAATAAAACATAAATGATCTGTGATTTCCTTAGCACATGAAACTGCCATAAGAATTCGAGTGCTTAGGGGATAAAGGAGGAAAAGAAAGGGAAAAAAAGCACCAGCTTTGAAGAAAAAGGACCTGGGTTCAACTCTTACCTCTGATTCTTAGTAGCTATGGGAACTTTAGCAAATCACTTAAGATCTTGCAATCTCAATTTCCTCCTGTAATATAAGAGCATTAATTGCAGTAGATGGACTCTAAGGTCCCTTCCAGGTCTAAATCTATAATCTTAGGGAATTGTATTCAGGATCATACAGCTAGTTAATGTCAGATATGGGACTGGAACCCACCTTAATATAAGCCTACAATTGTATCTTCCATACTTTTTCTCACAGTGCCTTAAAAAAATTGATGGTGGGAGTAATTACAGGCATGAAAAGCAAAGCTTCTTTCTAAATGAATTAATGGGTAAAATATGATGAAAAAATAGATTCTCTTCCCCTGGCTATGTTGGGTGCCCTTTAGTATGCAATAAACAATAGTCAATAAACCCCCATTGCTTAGCCCTTACAGCTCTTCTGACTTGAAACCAATACACAATATTAATTCTAAGATGAAAGCTAAGGGTTTAAATAAATAAGTGATGGATTTGGACACTTCCATGCCATGTGATCCTGGGTGAGTCACCTAAACTCAATTGCCTAGCCCTTACCTCTCTTCTACATTAGACTGATATTTAGTATCAATTCAAAAGCTGCATAGAAACAGAAGTTCTGCATAAGAATCTTAAAAGAAAATGTTTATCGAGCTAATGAGGAAGAATAATCTTTAAATGATTACCTCCAGTGTCTAAGAAGGAATAGGAAGGAGAAAAGAAAATGAATAAAAATCAAAGATGCCTTATTCTATGGGATGCTTTTCCTGATCCCCCAACTTCTCTCTTTTGCTAAGTATCTTATATTTAGCACTCTATATAAAATTAGTCTGTACATAATACATACATGTACTCATAATTTCTATACAGATTTATGCTAACCCAGATTTATTTCTTGATACTGTTATAACATCGGTCAAGATACTTAATCTTGATGGGCATCTGTTTTCTCATCTCTTAAAGGAAAGGATTAAACTATCATTGTTTTGAGTATTAAAAGAGCCATGATGAAAGAGATTAGAGTTATTTTGCTTGCTGGGATGATGGATGGAAGCTCCAGAGGAAGATTTAGCTGAATGTAAGAAAAAAGCTTCTGAATAATTAATAATCCCAACGCCTAATGGGATGCCCCAGTGGTGGCGTGTTCTTGGTTATTGGAGATCTTCAAGAAAAGTCTTGATAAGTACTTCAAAGAGATATTGTTCAGGGGATTCCGCTTCAGGGATGGTTCAGACTACATGACCTCTGACATCCTGTGATTTTCAATCTAGATGATCTCTAAGATTCTTTCCAGTTCTTTGTCTTAAAATTATAACAATTTTGAAATTTGCATTATTTTCTTTAGAGAAAAAATACAGTGTTCTTATTTCTATTAAATTTGTTCATGTAAAGAGTTAGAGATAAGATCTGTAGGAAACTTCCAATTAGTTGTTGCTACCATGGTCAGAGACACAGAATAAGCTATGAATTCACTTATTATTTTGGGAAAATCCTTTCTATTGATAATGATAATGGTGGAAGTAAGAAAAAGTAGAAGTTAGGTACTCTTGGAAGGCATATAACATCAGAATGATATCTTTGTAATGGTAAAATAACACAAATGCAAAGAATGTGGGAAATGGCTGAATAGATTGTGATATTTGAATGTAATGGATTGTATTATGTTATTAGAAATGACAAATATTAGAGATATAAATAAAATAAGGGAAATATATGAAGAGAAGAAAAGAGAATAAGAATAATAAATACAATGATTACATTTAAAAATAGCCACAAATCAAGAGAAAAATGTATCCAAGTAAAACAAATCCAAAGGGAAGTCAAAAGCACAGGATGCTTATATCAACACGCTTATACAACTTAAATATTTTAAACAAATTGTAAACAATGTGCAGTTTGTGGTTTTGAACATAATTTTTAAGAACTTGTTTAGTTAAATATTCTTTGTTGTTGGTGACAGTTATTAAGTATTTAATAAGAAAAGAAAATAATAATGAAGATAACTCCAATGTTCTTGCCAACTTCCTGTCCCTGTCATTGTCTAAATAGCTCTAATGAGTTGTCAAGCCAATAAACTGAGTAATTGTTCAATGTGCAATTGCTGAGACTGAATACTGATGACTGTGCTCTGTAACTTATGACTCTAGTGTCACATGGTCTTGTAAAGATTAAAATTAATATTTGACACTCCAAGTATTATTTTAATACTATTTATTAAAATCCATTTAGAGCAGAGAGAAAACTTAAAAACCAGGAAATTAAAAACAAAAAACAGAGAAAGGCCAAAAAGCTGCTCCCTCCTTTACACTGATACCAGCCCAAGAGACCAAGTGGGCACAAATGGAAACTAAAAACTCAATCCACTAAGGAGCCACACAAAGAGAAAAAGGAAAAATGGATTGTGGGAAGTGTAGTCTCTAGGGTTCAAGATTCTAAATCAATATATTCTTCTTTGCTTGACTTATGATGACTTCTGTTCCTCAAGAGTCAATTTATTTTTCTTGACTTCAATTCACATTTGATGATTTGTTCCAGTGCATTGCAAGTTAATTAATTTTTATTCAGTTAAATAAACATATTTACTATCGATCAATTCCTGTCCTGCCTCAATGACCATGGTCTTTCTTTGATCTTCTCAGAGGATCAAAAAAAAGCAAGAGAAGAATGCAGTTATAGCAATCAAGTAAAGATTATTTCACATGTACCTTTTAATAACTCATACTTAACTAGCCCCCTAAGGTCTTAGAAAGCTCTTCCCTCACAATAAATACATGAAATGGGTTTCACCATTCCCAATTGTTTTGATACTCATTTAGCAGATGAAGAAACTGTTCAGAGCTGGTTAAGTGACTTACCTAAATTTACATAATTAGTGAGTTTCAGAACCAGGACCCAAAACAAGGTCTTCTCATTTCAAGGGCAGGGCTCTAGCCATCAAATTATGGATGCTTTGTATGCAAGTCACCCCTCATTGTTATGGGAGATACAGAGAAGTGCAAGAGATCACAATATGTTTGGGGACACAGAACATATGGATAAATACAATGATGAGCAACATGTGCTGGTACGAGGTTAAATGCTACATTAGCAGCAGGAACAAAAAGTACCATGAATAGGAAGTAATATATTCTGAGGAATGATGTAGTACGGGAAATCTTCTCAGAGAACATGGGATCTGAGTTAGATTTTAAAAGACAGAGAATATTCTGATGAGTAGAGAGAAGAGGAAAGAGTATTTTAAATGGGAAAAATAGTATGAATCCCTGGCATTTGGAGAGAGAGGAGGAAAGGGCAATGGGCAGATTAGTTTAGTTGAATTAGGTGAATGTAGGGGGTTGGTGAGGCACAAGTTGGAGAGATAGGATGGTGACTATTAGGTGTGAGTAGGCCAGACAAAGCCTGAAGGAGAAGAAACAGAATCATTAATTGAAATCAAGACCTTAGAACCTATCAAGATTATTACCAATATATCAATTATAAAATAATGATAATAAAAAATAAGGCGTGATAGACATTCTCAGAACACATTATGAGCAAGTTAAAAACTTCAAAATCTTTAAAGTAGAACAAGTAGAAATCATTTAATGTATCAATAGCAAAGGATAACAATATGTGCATGATTGGTTCATTGTGACTGAAAGTAGTTTATATATAGTGTAAGATGCAGTTAGATTCTAAGAGGGGAATCAAAAGACCCTCCCCTGGTGTCATAACCATGAATTAGGCCAACAATATGTCATCAAGGAAAAATTGAACAAATGGCTAAGTCCCACTGAGTTGTTATTTGGAAATGAAAGAGTTTATGATGGTAATTCAAGACCAGATCATTAACTCCATAAATTATGGACATATTCTCCATAAGGCACCTGGATTTAGCCATCAGTGCAGATTATATAAAGAAATGTGAGAAAGTGGGGAGCACAACTCCACAGGTTGCAAAAATTTAGCACCTAATGAATGTCTATTAAGACATGTCCTGGTGACTAGAACTATGCCTTGAAAGCTCATGGTATGACAGATGAAATAATCCCTGTACTACAGAGACCTCAAAATATTCTTGGAAACTCAACCAATGAATTATATTAAAACTGAAACAGTCATAAAACTTGTCCACCATCTCTTGGATGTAACACTGATCCTTAATACTTTAAGACTGCTAATTTTAAAACATCTTATCTCACTAGATTGTTATAATGTCCAAACTACATGGAACAACAACAAAAAAAAAACCTTTCAAAACATAGAGATCTAGGAGAAGAGATCAATATCATGTGAGTCCAGGGTGAGATATAGGTGATAATGCTGTCTGGCACTGAAGCTCTACTAACAATGACTTTTATAAGCTTATGGATTAGTTTACAGTCAGCTGTAGAAGTCAGTTATTTTATCCACTTTTATTTTAGACTACAAACCACTGGAAGAACTGCATTTTTTAGGTAATTTAATAATACAACTGGTGTATATAATAAGCTTCTCTTGCATAGATTCAATTATAAAGCATCATTGGGGTGTTCCAATAGCAGTTACTTTGTTATTTGTCCTTCATTTTTTAAGAGGACCAATTACATAATGGGGTGATGTCTTGACTTGCTTGTGAATTGGATTTAATTGAGGCAGATCTGCAAAACGTTGTCACCCTCACTTTAAGTCCTCATGGTCCAGAGGCAAAACAAAGAGGCAAGACAAGTGGAAATGGCCCAGAATGAAGTGGATGATCCTGGCATCTTTTATGTCTAACCAGGCTCTAAGCACTTCACAGTGCCTGCTTTAGCCACTTTCATAGCCATTGGAACAAATTATTCTTCTGCCCATTGCACCATAGGAAAATCCTCACATGCTTGGGGGAGACATCCCCTTACCTCACTAACAGAGTCTTAGGCCTTTTGGTAACCTTCAACCTCGCTTGTCCACCAAGATGGTTTTATTGGGGTCTGGCCACTGCTCAACCTACAGCTTTTTGGAGCAACAAGTGTTGCTTGTTAAGGTAATACTAGTTGAAGTCTTTCTCTAAGATTTAGTTAGAAAGATCACCTTAAAACCATTTTTAAAAAATTCAGAGTGCAGAAAAACCTTTTGTATGTAATGAATCTGGGAAAGCCTTCCATTGGAAAGGCCACTTTATTATTTATTTATTTATTAAAAAAAGAATTCTTACCTTCTCTCTGAGAATCAATACTGTGTTTTGGTTCCAAGGCAGAAGAGTTGAACAGGTAAAACAATGGGGGTTAAATAACTTGCTCAGATTCAAATAGCTAGGTTTCTGAGGTGATATTTGAACCTAGTACCTCACTTCTCTAGATCTGGCTCCCAATTCCCTGGGCCACCTAGCTGTACCTGAAAGAATACCTTATTACTCATCATAGTACCTATATTGGAGTGAAAACTGTTGAGTACAATGAATGAAGGGAAGCCTTTAGCCAGAAGGGTTACCCTAAAAATCACAGAGAATTCATGCTTGAGAGAAATGCTTTAAATATAATGAATGTGGGACATCTTTCAGTTAAGTTATCTTAAAAGTTGTCATAGAATCTAGACTGGAGAGAAACCAAGCCATAAAACCTGAAAAACCATCAGAAAATACATAAGGAAAAGATTTTTTGAGCAGTTATTTTATGTATAATGCCCACAGGACATTGAATAACAATCCCAATGGAATGCAAACCACTTTAGGGTAGGGATTATTTCATTTCTTTCTTGCTGAGTTCCATTGAACCAAGAGGAGAATGAGACGACAATGATAATCCTTATCCTGTTATTCTATTACAAAAAGTGGTCATTTTATTGTCTTACACAAATGCCAATGAAAAGTTAAAAATAGAAAAGGATATCTGGCCTTAGATCATTTCCATCTAAACTCTGCCCAGTTTGATTGGAAGGATTAGATAACAGCAAATCATATTTGATATATCATTTCTTTCTCTCAATCTGCTGAGAAACAAGGAGGGAAATGCCCTAGACCAGTGATGGTGAATCTTTTAGAGACTGAGTGTCCAAACACTACATGTCAGTCTTACCTTATCCCAGACAAGGGAAAAAACAAGTACTCCCATTGGGCTACTGGGCAGAGGGGCAGGTGATGGGAGAAATCAGACATGCTGGAGAGGGAGAGGGGAGCAGTCCTTTCTGGCACATGTGTCATAGGTTCACCAACACAAGTATAGACCAATAGTACCTAACTGAAAAGGAAATGGGAGCCACTAAACTGTATATAAGGATCTCTGCTGGCCACATAGGGATTTAGAAATATTAATATGTGTCTTATTGTATTTTTATTTATTTTGGAAATTATTTTCCACTTAAAATTTAATCTAGTTCCTCTTTCATTTAAGACTCAATACAAAAATATAGACTGTGTTTGACACCTGTCATCTAAATGAAAGGTGCTTCAACCTAGGGTTCAGAGTCATTAAAGCAGATTTAAGGACAGTGGAGTGGTCTGTGAACTTGGATGAGAAAAAAATACTTCTTAATTGTCACTAGTTTCTAAGTATAATTTAATGTTTCCTTAAATTATGAATTAAAAATATTACTGTAAGAAAGACCCCAAAGGTTTCATTGAACTGCAAAAGAGCCCATGATGCAAATACAATTAAAAAAAGACTAACAAAAAATATACCTCCTTGTATTCAGTCATGTCTTACTCTTTATGGCTCCAATTATTTATTAATTTATCTTTATTTTTGGAAAAGACACTGGAATAGTTTGCCATTTCCTTCTCTAATTAATTTTACAGATGAAGAACTGAGACAAGCAAGGTTAAGTGACTTAGGATTACACAGCTAGTAAATGAGGTCAAATTTGAATTTGTCTTCCTGACTCAAGGCCAGGTAATTGATCCATTGTACCCCATAGCTGCCCTGGTCTGTATAAGCTCCAGAAGCTCGTCCCAACCCTATACTGGTAGAATGACATTAGATTGTGATGTCTTTAGACACTATTGCCACAGACATACTCTTGACAGTTCAGCTCCCTGAGGATAAAGTCATTATGTCCATTCAGTATGGAGCCTGGTAGAGACTAATTTCATAATCAATGTCTGCTGAGTTGAATGGAGTTGCCTGGATGGATTCCCCGGTGAAGGTGACTCATTTCCAGTATCCCATTATGAACAAGAGAATGTGAAATAGAAAGAAGCATTAGTAACCTTTCATGATTTCTAGTCTCTGGTGAGTGTTTCAGGCCCATGTTCATGCTGCTTTGATAAACAGACCTCTGAAAAGGGAAATTCCACAACTGCAAAATGGCATTTTGGCCCAAGACTCAGGTTCCCCAGGATCAAGCAGAGAGTAAAATTCAATTTCACCACTTTAGGAATGAGTTTCTGCATTAACTCAGTCCTGCAGTTGGCGTGTCTGGTTTCCTGAATCACTCCAAAAGTATCTGAGCATCCTATAATTTTACATACTAGAGATTAAACATGATAATTTTGGGGGGTCGTGGTGGTGGTGGAGAGAAGACTTGCCAGAAAGCAATTTATCTGCTATTCAGCAATTCTAGGGTTTGGCTCCAGGAGTGGTCTCTGTTCACTGCTGGTTTATGGACACAACAATGGCAAAGATTCCTAGAATGCACAGAAATGATAGGTTCGAGTGAGAACTCTTATGGCGATGTAAACTAAGTTAGTTACTTCTCACACAAAACAGATGCTATAGTTTAAAACAGCAACAACAAACAACAACTCTAGTTAGGGCTACTTAGGGTCCCTAGATCACTGTTTATTGTTCCTGGTCCTGATAAGATATTTATATCCGGTTAGCTCTGAACTAGGACTCCATGGGCATGTGAAACTGTCAAAAAACGTGTAATTCTAGAAGCATTCAAATTACAGTACAATTCGTGCTTTGAGGGATTTCCCCGCCATGTTTCTTTCTAATCCTGTATCCACTCAATCCGTTACCTATGCCCCACTTCAGCATTCAGGCCATCATTAGCTCCTTCATCCTCCAAGCATCTCTCAAACCCAATCTGTCTTCCCCACAACAGCCAAAGTAATATTCCTAACACAGAGTTAGGATACTCAGTTTTGAGAAGTAAAAGCTATCAATGGCCACATGAAAAAATACTCTGAATTCTAAACTGTAATTTCAGTTCCCAATTTTTTGCCACCACAAAGAGCGTAGTTATAAATATTTTTGTACAAGTCTTTTTCCTTATTATCTCTTATGCATCAGGTTGAGGGGAGGGGAGGGAAAGAACATGAATCTTGCAACCATGGGAAAATATTCTAAATTAATCAATAATCAAAAAATATAAATAAATAGATTTTGCATAGCACATTGTGCTAAGTGCTTTACAAATATAATCTTGTTTGATCTTCCAAGCAATATTGTGGGTTGGGTACTATTATTTTTCTCATTTTGCAACTGAGGAAACTTGGGTAGATAGAAATCAAATGACTTGTACAAGGCCACACAATTAGTAAGTTTCTTAGGCTGTATTTTAATTGAGATCTTCCTGGCTTTAGTCCCAGAGCTCTGTTCACTAACTGCCTTGAATGACAATGGCATGAAGGTTTTTTGACTCCAAGACTGGCACATTTTTCACTATACCAGTAATTTTGGCCATAGCAGTACAGCTAATTATAATAACTAATGTTTATATACAAATGATGAGCTACACATCATTTTGTTACCTTATTTGATTTTCACGACAATGCTTTTGATAAAAAATACAGCTAGTATCCTTCCCTAAGCTACAGATGAGAAAACTGAAACAAGACTTTAAATGACTTGTCTATAGTTACAGAGCAAGCAAGTGGTGTAAAAAGATTTGAACTCAGGTCTCTGGATTCCAATCCACTTTTTAAGACAACAGAACTGCTATTTCAGACAGGCAACATGGTGCAGCAGAAGAGTTAATGAAGGACCTGATTTCAAATCCTGCCTTTGCTAATTACTACTTTTTTGACGTTGGGGAATTGATTACCCTTTGAGAGCTCAAAACTCCTCACAAATAAAGAATGGTCCATAGCTGGCCTCTATGATCCCTTCCAGTTCTACATGTATGTTCAAGATTATTTCTGTTTATTATCATTATGTTCAGGCTTCCTTATGGCTTTAAATCATATGATTCTAAGGTGTCTTTCAGCCCTAAATCATTTTGTCTTATTTTTCAAGGTCCTTTCCAGCCCTGAATACTGTGATCTGAATTTCTTTGGTTCTCTATAATTTATCAGCAGCACGTAAGTAGGTGTTTATGATCAGAACAATGTGCAATATATTGCCAAGTGTATTCTGTTTTCCTTTTAAAAATTTCATCCTGCATTACTTTAAATTTTTTATTAGTTTTTTGGTTAAGTTTCTAGGGTTCTCTAAGTATACCATCATGCCAGGCTTTATTTCCTCATTGTCTATTCTAATTTTTTCAATTCCTTTTTATTTTATTGCTATCGCTAGCATTTCTAGCACAATATTGAATAGAAGCACTATTAATGGCATCCTGGATTCACCCCTGATCTTATTGGGAAGACTTCTAGCTCATCCTCATTAAAGACAAAGTCTATTAAACATTTTAGATAGATGATATTTATCCTTCCAAGGGATGTACCATTTATTTCAATGTTTTCTAGAGTTTTTAATATGAATGGGTGTTGCATATGAATTATTTTAAAATAAAAACCTTTTTGCCATTTGTGACTCTGCTGAACTTGGCTATTGGAATATCAGGGCCAGTGTGAGAAGACAGGAGTTTTCATATCTCTAGGCATACAAGGTTGATATTTTCAGTTAGAGATGAATTATTCATATGCAATTTACAACCTCGGCTTGTAGCTAGAATGTATGGAAATTTATTTCCTTGTTGTGACCAGAAATGAAAGGTTAGAGGGAAATTATTTTTCTATACAATTGAAACAAGTTACCTCTAACCTTTAGCCAGAATACTGTACAATGTACTGAATAGATTTCCAAATTATTTCAATGTGCATGGACTGGTTCTATTGGTACAGAGGAGTTAAGAATTCAGGGAAGCTCTAGAATGTTCTTTACTTAGATATTGGCCCATAGAGAACTATCCTTTCTGATTTTGTTTTTGAATCGTGGATATGCAATGCACTTTCTTCTATAACAAATGTGTTGTTCAGTAAATTTTCAGTTCTATGTCTTACTCTTCTTGACCCCATTTGGGTTTTCTTTCCTTTTTAATTTTTTTGTTTTTATTCAAAGATACTTTATTTTCTCAATTACATATAAGAACATTTTTCAACATATATTTTCTGAAAGTGTAAGTTCCATAATGTTTTCCTCTCTCCCTTCAGTCTCCCCCCTCTTGTAGATGGTAAGCAATTTGAGCTAGATTATACATGTATTAACATATGAAACATACTTCCATATTGGTCATTGTTATAAAAGAATATTCATATAAAACAAAAATCTCAAAATGAAACCAGAAATAAATTAATGTGAAAAATAGTATACTTTGATCTGCATCCAGCTTCAATGGTTCTTCCTCTGGACAAAGACAGAATTCTTTTTCATAAGTCCATCAGAATTTTCCCAGATCATTTTATTGCTGAGTCTTTCACAATTGATTATCATACAATATTGCTGTTACTATGTACAGTGGTCGTCCAGCTCTGCTTATTTCTCTCTGCATCAGTTCATGTAGATATTTCCAGGTTTTTCTGACATCATTCTTCTTATCATTTCTTGTAGCACACTAGTATTCCATCACCAACACACACCACTATTTTTTTAGCCATTTCACATTTGATGGACTTCCCCTCAATTTTCAATTCTTTGCCATCACAAATGCATTAAATATTTTTGTACAAGTAGGTCCTTTCCCCCTTTTTAATGATCTCATTGGTATATAACCAATAGTGATATTGCAGCATCAAAGGTTATGCATAGTTTTATAGTCCTTTGGCCATAGTTCATTTGGAGTTTTCTTGGCAAAGATAGTGGAGTGATTTGCCATTGCCATCTCCAACTCATTTTACCAATGAGGATACTTAGGCAAATAGAATGTAGTGATTTGCCCAGAGTCACACAGCAAGTAAGTATCTGAAACCAGATTTGAACTCAGGAAGATGCATCTTACTGACTTTAAATCTGTTAACTCTATCCATTGTGCCACCAGTTGGTCCTACCGATAAAGACTAAATGCAAAATAATAGTTCCAAAAAAAGCGATTTGACTTGTTCAAGCTCAAACAGACTATAAGGAGCAAAACCAGAACTGGAAGCCAGGTGTCTGGACTCTAAATCCATTCCACTTTCTACAATACCATTTTGCAGCCTCTTTTTATCCTTTAATCAATCACCACCATCCCCAGCACCACAACCATCACAATAATTACAACAGCTAATAGCAACCACAAACAAACAAAAAATAACAAACATCTCTATGATTACCATTAGGTTGTGAGCTTCTTGAAGGCAGAGGTTCATTTTGTCCTTCTGTGTATCCTCAGCCATTAGCAAAAGGCCTGACATAGAGTAGATACTTAATAAATGCTTTTGACTTGACTATGAATATTTTATTTCTATTAATGTTGATAAGGATTAAATAAGGTATTAAAAATACCAGCCTTGTAGTTGGTGCCCATATGTAGGTGGGATCTTATAGCTACAGAGATTAATCAGACTTTTTCACTCTATCATGCTGTTTGCTATAGAATAAAATGTTTGAGATGGTATTTTTATAAAAATCCAAGAATTTTGTTTAAGATTTTACTGTTATGACTTCCGGGTAATCATGGCTGCAATCTAGACGCGGCACGTTTCCTCTCCCCAGCACCGAACGAAATAGACTACATCAAAGGAGCATAAAATCACCTTTGGAGGAACAGAAGGACTCCCCAGTACCCCACAGAGGCAAAGGTACGTGGGGCTTGAACATTTCCACACTAAAATAAGAAGGAAAAGCTTGCACAGAAAAGTGAACTGAGCCGCCCTTCCCCCACCCCACCTCCCCCACTAAACCAGAGTGAGCTACCTGAGCGCTCACCGGGACAGCGAGTGAGTGGGGAGCGTCTCTGTCTGGGGGGGCACTCCAGGGTCCTTGGGATCTGGGGACTGCCAGGAAAAAACGTCTCAGGGCGCTTTCACTGGAGAAGCCAGCGGACTTCGGGCGGCTGCGCTGAACAAGGCGCACGGATTATCTGGGCGGAGCTGAATACCTGGGCTCGGAGGCTGGGAAGAACTAGTCTGAAGCAACCTAAATTCACAGAAAAACCACTCTTATAACCCAGACCCCAGACCAAAAAGGAAAGGGAAATAAAACCACCAAAGGGATGGCTCACATGGCCCAAAATCAAGCCTCCAGGAAGAAAGGGAAAAAAGTGACTATTGAAAACTTTTATGGTGGAAGTACCCAAGGGAAAGAGGAGAATGAAGAGGAAATCCAAAAAAATTCAGAACACGCCTCCCAAAATGGAAACTATCAACAAGCTCTGGAAGATCTCAAACTGGAACTTATCCAAAAGATGGAAACCTTCTGGAAAGAAAAATGGGAGAAAGAGATCAGCTGTCTGACAGATAAGACTGCTCAATTGGAAAAAGAACTCGAAGCAGCCAATACAAGGGCAGACAAGGCTGAAAAGCAAATCCAGTCCCTAATGACCAGAATTAAGGACCTCGAAGAAAGTGAGATGATAAAACAGCAAGAATCAATAAAGCAAACCCAAACAATTAATGAATTGGAAGAAAACAGAAAATATCTCACTGAGAAGGTCACGGACCTGGAGAACAGAGGAAGACGAGAAAATCTCCGTATCATCGGTCTCCCAGAAAAACCAGAGGTAAACAACAAATTGGATTTTATTCTAGAGGAGATTATAAAAGAAAATTGCCCCCACGTTCTGGAGCAAGGGGGCAAAATAGAAATAGAAAGGATTCATAGAACACCTTCTATACTAAATCCCCAAAAGACAACGCCTAGGAATGTAATTGCCAAATTCAAGAGCTTCCAAGTAAAGGAGAAAATCCTACAAGAAGCCAAGAAGAAGAGCTTCAGATACAAGGGGGCTCCCATAAGGATCACACATGACTTAGCGGCTAACACACTAAGAGACCGCAAAGCATGGAACACGATATTTAGAAAGGCAAGAGAGCTGGGTCTCCAACCAAGAATCAACTACCCAGCAAAACTGACTATATACTTCCAGGGGAAAGTATGGGCATTCAACAAAATAGAAGATTTCCAAGCATTTGCTAAGAAAAGACCAGAGCTCTGTGGAAAGTTCGATATCCAAGCACAGAAAGCAAGAGAAACATGAAAAGGTAAATATGAAAGAAAGGGAAAAGGAGATAAATCTTATCTTTCTCTTTAAGTCAAACTCTCTTCTATAAGGACTACATTTACATCTAATTATATATATTAATATGTGGGGAAAATGTTTTGTGTAACTCTCATAAATTGTATCATCATAAGAGTAGTTAGAAGAAACATGCATAGGGAAAGATTGGGGAATCAAGAAGATTTGGGGAAAGTTGGGGCAAAAAAAGGAAAAGGGAGGGGGGAACCGTGATAATACTAAGATTAACTTCAAGAAATAGGGGGGGAATCAATAGAATAAACTTTCCCATATAAAGATACACATGGGAAGGGGAGGGGAAGAACTCTCATATGAGAAGGAGAGGAAGAGAGCGTGAAGTGGAAGTACTTAAACCTTACTCTCAGTGAAATCAAATCTGAGAGGGAAGAACATCTAGATCCAGTGGGATCCTGAATTCTATCTTATCCATTAGGGCAAGAAAGAAAGGAAAATTAAGGAGGGGGAGGGGGGAGGGAGCACAAAAAGGGAGGGAAGGAGAGGGGGGAGGGGAAGGGAGCATAAAAAGGGAGGGGCTAGAAAGGGAAGCATCTCAAGGGAGGGGACTAGGGGGACTGACCTAAAGTAAATCACTGGTTCAAAAGGAGAAAGCTAAAGAAGAAAGGTCAGAACTAGGGGAAGACATCAAAATGCCAGCGAATCCACAAATAACAATCATAACTTTGAACGTGAATGGGATGAACTCACCCATAAAACGCAGACAAATAGCAGATTGGATTAGAACACAAAACCCTACCATATGTTGTCTTCAAGAAACACATATGAGACGGGTTGACACTCACAAGGTTAGAATTAAAGGTTGGAGTAAGACCTTTTGGGCCTCAACCGATAGAAAGAAGGCAGGAGTTGCAATCATGATATCTGACAAAGCCAAAGTACAAATAGACCTGATCAAAAGGGACAGGGAAGGTAAATATATTCTGCTAAAAGGAAGTATAGACAATGAGGAAATATCACTAATCAACATGTATGCACCAAATGGTATAGCATCCAAATTTTTAATAGAGAAACTAGGAGAATTGAAGGAGGAATTAGACAGTAAAACCATATTAGTGGGAGACTTGAACCAACCACTATCAAATTTAGATAAATCAAATCAAAAAATAAATAAGAAAGAGGTAAAAGAGGTGAATGAAATC